>NW_026126449.1:0-73925 GCF_943737965.1 Phodopus roborovskii
AAGGTCTAGCATCCCTTCTTTCCCTAAGGGGTCCCTCTAGGCTTATGCTCTCTGTATCTCCATGGAGTTCCTCTAGGTTCTTGTTTCCCATCATGCTTCCTGCCTTACAAGCTTCCTAATCTTTTATACCATAATTGCCCCCCAGGTCTGCAGGAGCTAATCACAGGGGAGCCTACCCCGAGCACTGAACAGGCTGCATGAAGCAGCCTCAGGCGTGTCCACCATCTGTGTTAGTCCAGGTGTACACAGCACTGGGGACCTGTTTCCGTAAGATGGTAAAGATAAAGCCTTAGGCATGGGGAAGCCATAGCATCGGCATCATGCCTTTGAGGGTAGCTGAGGCCTGCATCTTTCTATTCATACAGGGAAATCCACAGAGAGCATTGCTCTACTTGACTGCAGCCTTGAAGGTGGGTGCAACCTGTGCCCTTCCGCTTCTGGAGGCTTCTAGAATATATCGGCAACTAGGAGACACTGCAGCAGAGCTGGAGAGTTTAGAGTTGCTGGTTGAGGTGAGGAGCTTCCAAGGTAGGGACACCTTGTGGAGGACTGCTCATGTGCTTGTGTTGGGGTGACTTGTCTAAGACAGAAGCACACAGTCTGGCAGTGGTGGCACACGCCTTTGAATTCCAGCACACAGGGGAGGCAGAGACAGGGGGAATCTCTGTGAGTTTGAGGCTAGCCTGGTCTACAGAGCTAGTTCCAGGGCAGGTTCAAAGCTCCACAGAGAAACGCTGTCCGAAAAAACCAACCAACCAACCAACCAAACAAACAAATAAAAAACCCCAAAAACAAACAAGTACCAGATGTATGGTTCTCAAAGACTTAAATATTTTCTGTTCTTTTTAGGCCTTGAGTGCCACTCATAGTTCAACGCTCAAACTTCATATTGAGAATTGCTCTTCCACAACCTGACCCACTCTCCTCTGCATTGTGGCACACAGAGCCGGCCAAGCGCCTGCCCTAACAAGTCGGTGTCTACAGACAGGGAGGTGAGTCTCCACGCTGAACCCCTCTTCCTCTCTTTTGCTGGGCATGTGATTCTCTTAAAATTTTATTTTTTTTTGAATGTGTGGTATACCTGTGTGGCAGGGTTGGGAGATTCCCACTTGGCTATTTTGGGGTGTGTGAAAGCTAGAGATCGATGTTAGGTATCTTCTTCTTTGTTATCTGCTGTAATTTTTGAGACAGGATCTCTCAGTGAACCTGGAGCTCACTAGTTTTGGCTAGACTGGCTGGCCGTGAAGCCGTGTGATTTGCCTATCCCTTACTCCTCTCTCACCCCCAATGCTGCGATTAAAAATGATGTATTGTAGTCTGGTGGTGGCAGTGCATGCCTTTAATCTCAACACTTGGGAGGCAGAGTCAAGTGAAATTTTGGGTTCAAGGCCAGCCTGGTTTACAGAGTGAGTTCCAGGACAATAGGTTTTACAGAGAAACCCTGCCTCCGAAACAAACAAACAAAATGTATTGCTGTACTGCTTTGTTTTTGTTTGTTTTGGTTTTATTTTGTTTCTCAAGACAGTGTCTCCCTGTGTAGCTTTGGAGCCTGTCCTGGAGTCTGTAGATCAGGTTGGCGTCAAACTCACGGCAATTCTCCTGCCTCTGCCTCCTGAGTGCTAGGATTAAAGGCATGCACCACCATCACCTGGCTGTACTGTTTTTTTTTTTACAAGAGTATTGGAGCTCTAAATTTATCGTGTTTGCATAACAAAGCACTTTTTATCATCCTCAACCACATTCCCAGAACCCATTTTTTCTCTTGTGTGATTGCTTATTCCTGTGATTGAAGCATTTAGCTTCCTGCCTTTAAAGTGGGACCTTAATGGAGAAGTCATCATCCTGATAGTAACGTCTTCTATTTGAAATGCTGAAGTGTCCTCACCCATCCATCCTGAAAATGGATAGATCCATAGTGAGCCATGGTTGGCGCTCCTAAACCTGCTCCCTGCTTTACACTTCAGGGCCAAGGGCATCCCTCCATTAGCCAAGAGAGTATTCTCCACTAGACCTTTATGGGGGGACGGGGTCGTTTGGTGAAGTGAAACTCAAGGGGCTGACTGACTTTCCAGGGCAGAAGATGCTGCGGAACATTACTTGGACCTGCTAGCTATGTTGCTGGGTGGCTCAGAACCAAGGGTAGGTGTGTCTTAAGGTTCTCTGTAGTTGAGTGGGTGGTTTGGGACCTCCCCTGCCTTCATTGGTCTTCCTGGGGGACCAATTCTCTCTTTGTGGTACTGGAGCCTGGTGGTAAGCTCAGGGATGGTGGCTCATGCCACTTCAGACACTGCCCCCCTTTTCTCCACCACAGTCCTCCCCCACCCACCTCTTCTCCAGGGCCTTGTATACCAGAGTTGTGTCTGGAGGCCGCAGCAGCGCTGATCCGGGCAGGCCGGGCCCCAGATGCTTTGACTGTATGCGAGGAGCTGCTCAGCCGAACCTCATCTCTTCTTCCTAAGATGTCCTTGTGGGAAAATGTCAGAAAAAGAACCAAAGAACTGCCATACTGCCCAATCTGGGTCTCTGCCACCCACCTGCTTCAGGGCCAGGCTTGGTCACAACTAAAGGCTAGAAAAGCACTCAGTAGAGTTTGCCAGTGAGTCAGGAAGACAGAGCACTGGGGAGGTGTGGGAGAATGGCTTTCTGATCGAGACCTTGGTTGGCGGACTTTATTCTTAGTAGTTACCGTAGTTTCTGAGCCAACTTTTTATTCCTGCCACTTATATCCCATGTCAGGTGTCTTGAGCTGCTCTTTCGGGCCTGCCTGAGGACAAAGAACAAGGTGATTTAATTTTTATTTTATTTTGGTGTTTTGAGACAAGGTTTTTCTGTAGCTTTTGGAGGATGTCCTGGAACTTGCTCAGTAGACCAGACTGGCAGAGATCTACCTGTCTCTGCCTCCTGAGTGCTGGAATTAAAGGTGTGTCCTACCACCCGTCTGTGATTTATTTTTAAAAAGAAATTTCTCTTTTGCTTTCTTTATTTTTATAAAACATGTTCTCATATAGACCAGGCTGACCTTAAGCTGACTATTTTAGTCAAGGATAACCTTAGATTCTAGTTCCTCCTGCCTCTACTCCCAATTACTAGTAATATAGATGTTTGCCACCATTCCTGCCTCTAATTTAGATTGTCCAATTTTTTTCTTAACTCTGAAAGTGGTGTGTGGGTTCCTTTTCATTGCACCTCAATCCACCAGACTGGGATACTTCAGGGGACATTCTGGGGTATGGTAGCACATACCTTTAATTCTAGCACTCCCAACAGGTAGATCTCTGATTTTGAGGCCATCCTGGTTTATATAGTAAGTTCTGACTATGTGGTGAGACTTTGTCAAAAAAAAAAAAAAAAAAAAAAAAAATTGGGGAAGCGGAGGAGGATGGGGACTTGGGTGTTTGGTGACTGTGTCTGGTGGGGGGAAGGTGCTTGCTGACTTTGGTGGTGATTTCTAGGGGCAGGCTCCAACTGTGAGCAGAAGTGTCAGCCTGATGTGGCACTAAACACCTTCAAGTAGCTGCTCTGCTTAGTCGTGGGCTGGAATGGGTAGCCAGTGGCCAGGATACCAAAGCCTTAAGTGACTTTCTCCTTAGTGTGCAGATATGCCCCGGGTATGTCACATTCGCATGACGTTGGCTTTGTACAGAAGGGTGGTATTTGGACAGAAGTGTAGGGATGATATTCCCAGATAGGAAGATTGAATAGGGTATGTTGTATATACCTAGGAGGTACCCACATGTGTACATATGCAAGCAAACATGTATGCAAGGCTCCTAAGAGTTCCCTGGTCTCCCTGTTGTCTTCAGACAAAAATGCGACTATGTGGGGATGGTTTTGCCGGAACAGGGCTAGTTGAACACTTTGTACTAGGCATGGTTATGGAATAATTTAGTTTTGGTTTTTATGTGTGTGTATAGACAAGATCTCGTCCTCTTTCTAGGTCTAAAGCTTTATCAGATTCTAAGTCTTTGTACTTTGGGGTGGGGTTATAGGCAACAGAGATGGTTCCTTTTACCTGCTTCAGACTCTGAAAAGATTGGAACGGAGGAATGAGGCCACTGCTTTCTGGAGGGACCCAAAATCAACTGCAACAGGGAGAAACCATCTGGTAAGGTTTAGTCTTCCTGGCATGGGGCTGGGGACAATTGGAATCCTGTAGTGGGGGTGATGAGGGACATACGGAAGGATGTCAAACCCTATGTCTATCTTTCCACGCTTAGGCATTGCCATTCTTTTTCAGGTCTCTTCCACTGTACTTAGAAACCTGTTTGAGCTGGATCCATCCCCCTAACTGTGAAGCTTTCCTCAAGGAATTTGGAACATCTCTGCTAGAAGTCTCATGAATGACCTGTAGCTTCCTTGTTTCCAGGAGCTTGAGCTGGGCCCCTATGGACCATCTCCATGGGGGAGGGTTTTTTTCTGCTTGTCCTCTGGATAATATGGCTGGAGCTGATTGTTCCTAAGTAACTCCTCCACTGATGAGGTTGGTGGTCTTGTGAATCTTGGCCTACTTACTGCCAGTCTAGTTCTAAAATGGTTCCATGGACAAATCATTGATTTTGGTTATGACACTTTTTTTTCTTTTTCTTTTCTTTGTGTGTGTATATGTATGTATATATATATATATATATATATATATATTCATATATATATATATATAGTAAAATCTCATATTTATCTCTTATCTGCTTACTACACAGGGTTGAATGGGAAAGCTCATGGCAGACTAGTTGGTGTTGGTTATTTACAATGCTGTTTGTTCAACATCCATCTTCCAGACCTTCCCTGCCTCCTAGGTCTCCTCTTCCCTCCCACCTTCCTTTTGGAAGGTTGGATTCTGGGGACTGAACTCCAAATTCTCACATATAAGTCTACAGTCCCTATCCCTCACCCCAGGCCCCACCATCTATCTTAAGAGCTCGGGGTGAGTTGAGGAAAAGCCTACATTTATCCTTCTGAGGAAGCAGTGACATAGTCCTTTAAAATTACTATTAAAACTTTATTTACTTATTTTTAATCATGTGTGTGTATGCCATCCATATGTGTGTGGGTGCCAGTGGAAGCCAGGCGTTGGGTCCCTCAAGTATTATTACAGGAGATTGTGAACCATCTGACATGGGTGCTGGGTATCCAGCCTGTGTTCTCTTCAAGAGCAATTGCACTCTCTTCACCACTGAGCCATCTCTAGCTCTGTTATTTGGAAGCATAGCTAATAGCTCAAGAATCTGCTAGGTGACAAAGTTAGTCCGGAGAATGTTCTTGACAGGCCTCTTGACAGGAAGAGTGGTACACAGCTTTAATCCCAGCACGCAGGTGGCAGAGGCAGGTGGAGTTTGTAGCCAACCTGGTCTATATAGTGAGTTCCTGGACAGCCAGGGCTATGCAGAGAGGCTCTGTCTCAAAATAATAATAATAAAATAAAAACAAAAATAAAAAAGAGAGGTGTTTCTTAGAGTAGCTCCATCTCTAGAAACAAACTGTCCCATATCAATCTGTGTGGGTAGGAGGTGAAGGGTGAATTGAATCAGGATGCCACTTGGAGCTAGTAGTCTAATGATTTCAATGAGAGCCAATTAATTGTTTTTTGGGACCCAAGGACCTTAAGTTACAGCCTGAATTTGCTTACACACTGAATTTGCTGTGTGTTCTGCAGATGTTCTTGACCTCCTTGAGCCTGAGTGTTCTCCCTCTACAGATAATATTTATACACTGTGGCAAATATGTATTCCCAAACCCTGAGAAATTGTAAAACATAAGGGATTAGTTAGTAGAGTGCAATGTCAATAGGGCGGTAATATTAAGAGCAGGGGTGCTGGTGACTCAGAACTAGGGTCCAGGGAAAGGGTGACTAGAGTTAGTATTTTTTTGTTAGACCTAGTCTAGCTGTGCAGCATTTGCTGGCTTCAAACTCAACCCTCCCGCTTTTAGCCTGTGGAGTCCTGGCATCTAGAATGAACACCACCATACCTAGTCATTTTTTTTTTTTTAAATTTTATTTACTTCGTTTTGAGACGGGGTCTCACTATGTAGCCCTGGCTGGCTGCAACGCTTTGAGAACAGCCTGATTTAAAATTTAGAGATCAGCCTGCCTCTGCCTTCTAAGTGTTGAAATTAAAAGCATGTGCCACCACACTGCTTTTAAAATTTATTTTTGAGATACTGTTTTGACGCCAGAATTATAGATTTGCGCCATTATGCCCAACCCGGTTTTGTTTTTCAGAAAAGGTCCTGAATCCTGAGTTGATCTCCAACTAATAATCCTCCTGCCTCTGCTTCCCAACTGCTAGGGTTACAGACCTAGCCCATCCACCACGCCCTTCATTGGAGCCAGTGTTTTAAAGGAGTACGAAGGGTTATTGTGGTGGAGTTCAGGATCCCCAGGATTGGCGAGAAATGAACTATGTGGGTTACCCTTACTAGCGGACTAAACTAATAAGGGTTCAAGCCATTGTGTTAGGTTCTTCCAGCAGCTTATAAACTAAGGAGCCAATCAGCTGGAGCCAAGTAGGAGAGGCCTCCTCGGAGGGATTAAAGGCTCTGCTTTTACCAGACAATCTGGCCTTTTACTTTTGCTGATTGGTCAAGAATCCCAATCCGTCGAGGAAGCGTAGTGCTGCGGCCAATTGACGTGGCGTTACTAGGCGTGTTGCAGCCTTGAGGCGGGGCCGGGCCACAGACGAATTTTCTGATTGGTCGTGGACCGCGGGTTGCTGGGGAGAGGCACGGAGAGGCGGGCACGAGTCCCAAGGCAGGCGCTGATTGGCTGGGATGAGAGCAGCTTTCCTTCCGATGATTCGGCTCTTCTCGGCTCAGTCTCAGTGAAGCGTTTGCAGCCGTCGTTTGATTAGTCGCTGCCGCTGCCCCCCTCGCGGATCAGGAGCTAGCGTCTCCCGCCCGTCTGCCGCCCCGGTGCCGCTGGGAGGAAGCGAGAGGGAAGCTGCCTGAGGGTTTGTCACCGCTGTTGATCCACCGCCTGAGTGAGCCAAGCCCGGGCCTCGCCGGTCTCCTGTCATTCTCGTAGCCGTTACCCTCAGGCCGCCACAGCCGCCGACCGGGACAGGCGCGCGCCATGGCCTCTGGAGCCGAGTAAGTGTATGCGCGCGCACGCCCTCCGGCTGCGGAAGCGCGCACCGTGGGACTCGCCGCGCTGGGTAGGCCCGGTCGGGCCGCGTCTGAGAGGCTAGGCCGGGAGGAGAGGGACGGAAGGAGAGGAAAGGGGCGAGTGAGGGCCTCGGGCCGGACTGTGCACCCGCGCGCCCCCCCTAGGTCGGGCCCGCGCTGTGCCCGGGTCTGACCTGGGCAAGATGGTGCTGTGTCATGCAGGCCTCGGCCGGCCTGGCTAGCTCCCTCGGCACGGCGGCCCCGGCCTACTTAGGCCTTAGGGTCCACGCTGCCGGCGCGGAGCCCTTTGGAGCTGGGAAGCCCTTCGCCCACTCCACTGACCGCACGCGGAAGACCCTAAGCCCGCGAAGAGAAAAACACTGCAAGCCGGAGGCCCAGACTGGGCCCAGTGGGCGTGGACTTTGAGCCACGTGAAGGCCTCCAGGAGCCCTGAGCCTCTGGGGAAGGCCGGGCCGAGCAACCTGGGGGAAGCCAGGTCGGCCTTGGTGGAGGGGGTGGGCCTTGCCCGAGGTTGGCGTCTTTTGCACCCTAGGTAGTGAGGGCCTGTTAGGTCGTGCTTTTCTCAAATGGCAATTTTTTTTTCACCATGTTAGGCCTGTTGTAAATACCAGGAAGCTTTACCTATTATTTTTATTATTATTATTTTGGAGTGTTTGAGGGTGGCTGGAAAGGTATTTTTCTATTTTTTAAGGTGCTGAAGTTAGAATCTGAGTTTGTTTTGCTTTCTGTATTTTGGCTTTCACAGACTGCAGGTTAGAGTTGGCTTAACTCTTAAATAACTCTTAAACACACACACACACACACACACACACACACACACCACACACACACACACACACACACCCCCCCCCCACACACACACACACACACACACACCTTCCCCAAGCAGCTACGATCAGAGATTGTCTGGGCCTTAGGATTTTAGAGCCCCAACTTGATCTTTTAGGAAAGCATCAAATGAAACCTGGTCACTTCGTCCTGTTCAGTTTAGAAACTAGAGCTTCCTATACAGAAAACAAAAACCAGCAAGCCTAGGAAACTATTTTATACAAATCTCGATTTCTTTCTTTTTCTTTCTTTTTTTTTTTTTTTTTTTTTTTTGAGGCAGCTGGGTGTTTTTAAGTTTCATTTCCTTGAGATGAGGTATTCACTCATTTACTTAGTTAAAAGGACTAATGTTTAAATAACCAGGGTGGGTGGGGTGGTGCATGCCTTTAATCCCAGCACTTGAAAGGCTGAAAGTTCTAGGCAAGCCTTGGATTTCCTGGGCTACTTAGACCTTACCTCAAAAAAAAAAAAAAAACAATAAAATATACTTTTAAAATATTTTGTGATATTTTACCTTTGTTTTATTTTTCTTAATTAAAAATTTTGTTTGTTTTTAGAGACAGGGTTTCTCTGTGTATCCCTGGTGGTTCTGGAACTCACTCTGTAGACCAGGCTGGCTTCGAACTCAGAGATCCACCTGCATCTGCCTCCCAAGTGCTGGGATTACTGTCCATGCTCCACCATTGCCTAGTGTAGACCAGATTTGCCTCAAACACACCATGCAGTCAAGGCTGTTTTTGAATTCCTGGTCTTTCTGTCCCCTATCCCCAAAGTAATGGGATTTATAGGAAGGCATGCCCCACTGGCATCATAGGTGCTTTCTACCTTTAGGTTCTTCCCTGAACTTCTTCCAAGTTCCCTTGTGTAGTCTTTATGTTCTGGAAAGGACCTGAATCATGCACACGATGGGAGAATAAACATTTAGAGCTGCATTTGCTCTCAGCTTTGTTAGAGGTTACCAGCTCTAATCTCCATGGGTAGTTGAAGTACAGGTCTTTAAGAGCTATACCACTCATCTCTAGAGCCATGGTCTGGACTCATGTCATGAAATGCAGTTTTATTTCTTTCTTCCTTTCTTTTTTTCCTTTCCTTTCCTTCCTTCCTTTCTCTCTTTCTTTCTTTTTTCTATACAGGTCCAGATAGGGTCTCTGTATGACATCCTGGCTGTCCTGGTACTTTGGAGACTAGGCTGGCCAATGCTAAGTGTTGGGATTAAAGGTGTTCGCCACCATGCCCCACTTCTAAAATGCAGTTTTGAGATTAAAACAAAATGATAACTTGAAGTATTATCATCAATTCAGTCTTGTAAATAAAATAAGATGAACAGCCTCTGGGGGGGGGGCATTTTGATAGATATGGTGGATTTACACTTTTATTTTGGGAACCTCAGCAGCATTGTGGCCAAAGTGGCATACCCTTTGAGTTGAGGAGGCAAGTTGGAGTTAAGGAAACTACTCTGGGAAACTAGTTTATCCATATTAAAGATGTAACATAGCTGAGTGTGGTGATGCATATGCCTGCTTTCAGTCAAGAGGCAAAGACAGGATCACTGCAAGTTGAAGGTCAGCTTGGTTTACATAGCTAGACAGGGCTATATATAACAAGACCCTTTATTAAATAACAAAAAAAGCCAACAAAAATAGTCTATAAGTGAAGGTAAGCTATTTCCATTGACAGTGCTTTTTTTGTTAGATTTTGCTGTCTCATCTCAGTTTCTAGAACAATGTGATGCTTTGTAGATACTCATTTATGATTACTACTGTTATTGAAATAATCTTGCTATGCTGCTTAGGCTGGTCTAGAGTCTCCTGGCAATTACTGAGGTACAGGCATGAAGTGCTATACCTGCCTTTTATTATTAATTTGTTGCAGAAATGGTTGTTTCTCCCCTTCATTTACTTTTTTTCCATTGTTGACCTCTTCTTTGGGTGGGAGGGGGCTAATACTCATGTTTCTCAAACCTTGGAAGAAAAGTGTTTGGTTTTAAAGAGATAATGTTTCACTATATAGCCCTGGTCTGGAACTCTGTATGCAAAATTGGGCATCAAATGCATGGATATCTATTAAAGGCTGTGTAACTCTTCCTGGCCAGAGATAAATTTTCAAAGGGGGAGTCCACTGAGTCCATTAAGTAAAGGTTAGAAATGAGCTAGTTATGTGGCATTTAGTACCAGTGTAATGGCTTAGTAGGTAAAGGCACATACTACCAAACCAACAGCCTAAGTTCAATCCATTGAACACACATGGTAGGAAGGCAAAGCAACTATCATAACATATATACAGTCAGGCAGATAAACATAAATGTAGAAAGAAAGGAATTAGTATCACTGTCCAGGGAATAATGCTAGCATCTAGGAAATTAATAGAAAATCAGTTGCTCGGGAGGGGCCCATGAGATCCCACTAGTCCTTCAGGAGTTACTGGCAGCTAATGGTTTGCATGGGTAAAGGGACAGGACACATTTCCTAAAGTAGTATAGCTACTGGTAGGTTGCTCCTGTAAATAAACCCACCCACATCATTTAAACTCTTAATTAAACTAATTATATCATGTATACAAAACAGAATCATGAAAGAACAGCTATTAGGAAGAAGGGGATCAGTGGGAGAGGGACAAAAGGGGCAGTGGGGGCTGATATAAAAATACATGCATGCATGAAAATGACAATGAAACTCATCATGTATAATTAATACAGGTAATAAGCTTTAAAAGGAACTTAGTTTCCTCCCCACCTCCACCCCTCTTCAAGACAGGGTCTTTCTGTCCCTGGAACTCACTCTGTAGATGACTGGCCTTGAACTCAGAGGTGTCCCTCCCTTGGAGTGCTACCGGCTAGCAGGAATTTAGGTGGTTTTTGTTGTTGTTGTTTTCATTTTGTTTTGTTTTCATTTCGTTTTTCGAGACAGGCTTTCTCTATATTGCTTTGGAGCCTGCCCTGGAACTTGGAACTAGCTGTTTACCAGGCTGGCCTCAAATTCACAGAGATTCTGCCTGCCTCTGCCTCCCGAGTGCTGGGATTAAAGGCATTTGACACCAACGCCTGGCTGAATTTAGTTTCTTAATTTAAGTGAGGATTTGAATTTTCCCTTCTTTCAAAATTTCTTGATTTTTGTTTTTGGATTGACAAAAGTCATGTGCTTTTACAGAAATGCCAGGAAACTCCTTTAGAGTTGGATCCCCTTTCTAGAGGTTCTAGATATATTTTTTGTCCTGTTCTACTTTTTGTAATAGGTTTTTGTGCTTCGTGTTCCTGTGGTACTAGGAAATGTTCTTGGGTTCATCAGGTTTATTTTTTGAGGAGGGTAGTGCTAAAAGTTGTGTTTTGTTGTACTGAGGCTTGATTGGTGGTGGAATATGGCCTTCCTAAATCTTCTCTACTTAGCTTCATTCCTTTGGGAGACAAGCAGTAAGAGAACTCTTTCAAAACTCTGCAGTTAATCATGGTGACCATGTGCCAGGCATTATGAAAGCATTTATGTTTTTTAATCTCACTTAAAAGAATGAACCTTGAGGTAGTAGGTTGTAGTCTTCATTTTACATGAATCCAGAGAGGTTAACTAACTTGATTGCAATCACAACTAAGCATTGCCAGAGTTGGAATTTATACCTAATAATAGGTTTGGCTGTAAAAGCCCCTGTTCTATATAGCCTAAGAGTCTGACTAATTTTTTCTCTGATTGCTGCTGAGCATTTACTTCTGTTATGTCTTTTAATATTCTTTGGCCAGTTTCCTGACTTTGGGATAGGATCCCTTGGGGCCTAGCAGAATGGAACAACAGCATTCAAAATACTAAAATACTGGAATGGGAATGAGATAAATGCTGACTATGTTCCTTGTGAGCTTAACTGGATTTCTTTTATTAGCTTTTAAGCTTCATCTATCCATTCTTTTTTGCCTAAGTGAATCTTAGAGATTGGTGGGGCTAAGTATCTGTTAGGCCCAACTTCATTTTTTTTCTTCTAGTTCAAAAGGAGATGATTTGTCAACAGCCATTCTTAAACAAAAGAACCGTCCCAATCGGTTAATTGTTGATGAAGCTATCAATGAAGATAACAGCGTGGTGTCCTTGTCCCAGGTAAGTAGGGTGTACAGTACAGTCTTTACTACACTTAAAAGTAGATAGATTTCCTCAGCTTTCTTTTGTCATTTTTCTTGCAGTGACAGATAAAGTGGGGTTTATAGGGAATTCTGGCTTTTGCCTACCAAAAGGTCAGTGACCCAGTCTTTTAATCATGATTTTTTTCTTAGCCCAAGATGGATGAACTGCAGTTGTTCCGAGGTGACACAGTGTTGCTAAAAGGAAAGAAGAGACGGGAAGCTGTGTGTATTGTACTTTCTGATGATACATGTTCTGATGAGAAGATTCGGATGAATAGAGTTGTTCGGAATAACCTCCGTGTCCGCCTAGGGGATGTCATCAGGTGTGTGTGTGGGGGGGTTGGGGAATGGATTCTTGACCTTTTAGGGAATGGGAGGCCAGATACTACAGCCTGCATTGTAGACACAATTCCCCCCCTCCCATCACAACCAGGATGGAGTCCTTGGTAGCTGCTTTGTAGGAATCTACCTGGTCATGGGAAGACTCACATTTCCAAGGTTGTCTCTAGGTTGCATGGCTTTTCTAGACTTCAAAATCCACCCCTGCATGGTCCTTAGGACAAATCGTCATTTCCATGGCTTTCTTGATGCTTCTGTTCCCCCTCTACCAGGGAGGTATGATTCCTCTACTTATACCTGGATTGGAGACACTGTATGAAGATGTTTATCTAGTAAACTACCCTACTGCTGTCACTGATTAATGGCTTGTGATAGGTCTATTTTGAAATAAGTGGAAGGGGTCTTGTAACAGTACTTTAAAAAAAAAAAAGTAAACCTAGGCTAGGCTTGGTGGTGTATGCCTTTAACTCCAGCCCTTGGGAGACAGGTGGGTCTATGAATTCAGGCTAGCATGGTCTATATAGTGAGACCCTGTCTCCAAAAAGGAAAGCAAAAAAAAAAAAAAAAGTCAACCTGGGGAAGAAAAGCATATATCTGGGAGAGCTAGACCTAGGATTGCTCTAGTATGACTGATTCTGGTTGTTCTACACAGGTAGGCACAAGGCTTCCACAGTCTCCAGTTACCTGGCCAGGACCAATCAAGTTTCTGAAGTCTATTTAAGTACCTTTTTGAGACTGCTTAGTCAACTTTCTCAAGGTGTTTTGATCTTGTAATTGAGATTATTCTTTCACTGACATTAAAAGTTTTAACTTGTCAAAACCTTGCCTTTCCCCCTCTTCCTTGTAAAAGTGGGATATCGATATTAGCTAGAAGGCCAGACATGATGGCACATACCCATATTCCCAGTAGTAATCTCAGCACTTGGGAGAGATAGGAGATGGTCAGTATTAATTAGACAGAATTATCCTTGAATGCTCCATATTGAAGACTCCAGTGGTAGAGCTGTGTGTATGTGGGGCTTCCAGATATCCTTAATTTTGGCTTAGTGGTGAGTGGACTTCTGTTTCCTCATTGTGGATGTGACTTGTCTTAGTTCTGCTTGGCTGTTCCTTTGCTTCCTCTCCCACCTTGCTTTCCTTCTTCTCTTCACCTAAGGCCATCCCTGCATTTTCTCTTTCGCTTGCCATCAGCTGTCTGTGCCAGGCCCTTTCGGACACCCAGTGCTTGGGGCTGCAGTGTGGTTGGTAATGTGGAGTCTGCTTGTCATCCTCAGCATCCAGCCATGCCCTGATGTAAAGTATGGCAAACGTATCCACGTGCTACCCATTGATGACACGGTGGAAGGCATCACTGGCAATCTTTTTGAGGTATACCTTAAGCCGTATTTCCTGGAAGCTTATCGCCCCATCCGCAAAGGTGAGAGAAACTGAGTTTAAGACTGGTTGTTACTTGAATAAAATTTGGGAAAAAAATCCATGTTATTTTATATGTATGAATATATGTATCCTGCACAGGTACTTAGTTTGTATATCTTCTTACCTCCTGTGCTCCAGGATATTAAGTAGTTGTCATATATCTCTGAAGGATGATCTGTTTTTGCTGGCTGTCAAGTTGAAAGTGTACAGCTCTACCACTGTTGGTTATAGTGAAAGCTTAGGCTGTCTATACTTTAACAATTAAAAAGAGCTTTTGCCATACTATGTCTGTATACTAACCTTGAGTAGCAGAGGAATGTAATACAGATTAGAGTTTTACTATTGCCTATTATAGGGAAGGAGGGTATAAGTAATACCTACGAATGAGCTTTGTATTTTAGATCATGGGGTCTAGTGAAGAATTTTCTCTTGGTCTTGTACTTAACACCTCTAATTTCACTTGTATTGCTTTGTATTGTAGGAGATATTTTCCTTGTCCCGGGGTGGGATGCGTGCTGTGGAGTTCAAAGTAGTAGAGACAGATCCCAGCCCTTACTGTATTGTTGCTCCAGACACAGTGATCCACTGTGAAGGAGAGCCAATTAAGAGAGAGGTGAGTTACCCTGATCACAGTTCCTAGTTTTTTGTTTGTGGTGCTGGGGAATTGAATCCAGGGTCTTGTGTATGTGAGGCAAGTAAAGTCATGGATATATGGATTTACCAGACCAGTAAATTGAAGTGGAGCTTATTAGTAAATAACTTACCTGAAAGCAATTAATAAGTGCAGTGGTATTCCTGCTCTGAGGAGACAGACCTTCCTCTCCTATGCTCTCCTTAACCAGAAAGGGCTTCCAGCTCTAAGCTCTCCCCCATCCCATTATGTCCACGCCTGTGACCATACCAAAAGGCATGGTCACTGCTACAGGTGTGGAGGCAGATCTATCACTACAGGCAGGTACTCTGCCACTGAAATAAATCCCCATCTCCTTTTTTTTTTTTTTTTTTTTTTTTTTTTTAAACCACTCAAGTGGCATTGGAGTTGGTTGTTAAGCTGAGTGCTTTTTGTAGATTAGGTGGCCTTATGGAAGTGGAACACCACCTAAAAATTTATTGAAAGAACCAGTGCCATGGATTTGAGATAAAGTCTAAAGGATAGCATTGAGTGTACATGCCAATAATCCTAATTTTATGAGGTGGAAATGGGAGGATTGCTTAAGTGAGTTCAGCATGAATGGTCTGTGAAGTGAGATCCTATCTCAAAAAATATAAATGGGCTGGAGAGATAGCTTGATGAAGAGTGAAGGTTGCTCTTCTAGAGGTACTACATTCAATTCACCACCCACATGGCCATATTTGATCATATCATCCCTCTTTGCTACACTCCCCCTTGTTTGTTTGTTTGGTTTTTGTATTTTCTATCTAACAGTCCTGGCTGTTCTTGAACACACTTTGTAGACTAGGTCTGCCTCCCTAGTGCTGGTATTAAAGGTGTGCTCTACCACTGTCCAGTTTGTTTGCTTTTAAGACAGGGTCTCACTATTTTGCTTGGGCTGACGTGGAATTCAAAGATATACTTGCCTCTGCATCCCAAGCTGAGAGAGATTAAAGGCATGTGCCCAATTCCACTGATCCCTTTTTCTTTCAAAATCTTCGTGTCTGTTTTTCTTTTTTCTTTGGTGGCCCACTAAATTTATTTAAAGTTTATCAATGGTAGGGGGGAGGGAGTTATTGAACAGCTACAGCTTACCAGTGACTATACCACTAAGGAATATGATTCTGTCTGCCACTATTAACTGTCTGTAGCTCCTCAGGGTAGGTGCCTTATAAACCACCCTCATGACATTCAAAATGGGGCCAATCTATATAGGTCAGCTTTAGTCTTTTTAGGATCTCTTATCAATAAGATTAAGGACAGAGAGGTTTGGAGTGGTTTTTTTTCTTTTTTGTTTTTTTGTGTCATTCCTCCACCCCCCCCACACACACACACATACTCTCACGCACACACAGGGTATTGCTATATAGGCTGTCTTGAACTCACTTTGTAGCCTGAGCTGGCCTCAGTTTGGTCTTTTGTCTCTTCCTTTCAAGTGCTGAGATTACAGACATGTGTCATACCCTGGTTTAAGATGAGATCACTGTGGAAGAGAATCTAATCACATAACATATTTTCCCTATACTAAATAGTGGGAGGATTTAGAGAAATTGTATTTTTGCTGACAATGATATTCCTGTTTTCTTTGTTCTCAGGATGAGGAAGAATCTTTGAATGAAGTAGGCTATGATGACATTGGTGGCTGCAGGAAGCAGCTAGCTCAAATAAAGGAGATGGTGGAACTGCCACTGAGACATCCTGCACTCTTTAAGGCAATTGGTGTGAAGGTGAGCATCCTGAGCTCTATAGGGGATCTAGATCTAGGATGGTGCATAATAACACCCCAGTGTCTAATTCGTGACTGATTCCGGAAATGGTTTAAAGAGGCAATAATAATATTCTTTGCATTTTTTTTAGAAGGCTATAAATTCATTAGAGCCATTGTCAAGAACAAAATGGGTAGCATATTGTGTGTGTGTGTACATACATATGTATATGTACAGGTACATAAACATATACAAATATACCTAACAGTTCTTATTTTATGGGTCATATTAAAATCTTCATAGTAAGTTTGCCAATCTTTGTAGTTCATTACTCAATAAAAGAAGAAACTTTATTGAACATTAGGTTCCTGGGTTAAACATTTTAAAAACCATCTATCTAGAATAGTTTTTTGACCTTTTCTATATAATGGAATGCACCAAAGATGAAATGACTAATATGCCTAGTAAGCATACCAATGGTTTTGTCTTGAAAGCAGTGTTCTGTGGATAAGGCTGCAGACAATTTCAAAGAGGAAAAATTGTAGTTGATTATTAATTGGAAAAATTGTAGTTGATTATTAATTATAAAAAAAAAATATTTGGGCTGGATGGTGGTGGTGTATGCCTTTAATCCCAGCACTTGGGAGACAGAGGCAGATGGATTTCTTAAGAGTTCCAGGCCAGCCTGGTCTACAGAGAGTGGGTTCGAGGATATCTCCCCCCCCCCAAGACATTTTAACCTGAGAGTAAATCAGAATAACAGTTCTCAACCTGTGAGTCATGACCATTGGAAAACATTTTCTGATGGTCTTATGAACTGAGATACCTCAGTAGCAAAATTACAGTTATGAAGTAGTAATGACGAAAATTTGAGAAATACATGTTTGCTGATGGTCCTGACCCACAGATTGAGAACCTTTGTCCTAGAAGGTTGTAAGCACCTCTGAAAGCCACTAACAGTGAAAAGCAGACCTTGCTTTATTAAATAGCCTGGTTTGCCAAATTGACTGACCCTTGTCATAACTTGTTAAACTCCTGTGTAAGTTGAATTTATAAATGTTACCAGCTTGCTGGTATCACTTTTCCTGCCAGTAACAGAAATGTGTATGATTATCTAGTCAGTGTTTACTTCCAAGGACTCATTCTTTGTGGTTTTTGATTGGCTGTTTGTTTTGGGCAGGGGGTTGGGGGCTTGAGAAAGTTTTTTTATGTAGTCTCTGGCTATTTTGGAACTCACTGTGTAGACAAGGTTAGTCTCAAGATCTACCTGCCTCTGCCTTAGTGCTGGGATTAAAGATGTGTGCCACCAGACCTGGCTTTTTTTGTTTGTTTGTTTGTTTGTTTTTGTTTGGTCTCCCATTGTAACCAGGTCTGGCCTCAAGCATGTAATCTTTCCACCTTATTTTTCTCAGCTGTGATTATAAACATGTCTCAAAAGCTTGCTTGTTCTTTTTTATTATTAATTTATGTGTAGCATGAGCTTTCAGTGTTTGGAGAGGCCAAAAGAAAGCATCAGGTCTACTGGAACTGGAATTATAGGTGGTTGTCAGTCACAACTAGAGTCCTATGGAAGAGCAGCCAGTGCTCTTAAATGCCATGGTTCTTAACCCTCATTAGAGCCCTAGTCAAGCTAGTTTATGATGGATGGAGTTAGGGGAGGGTAAGTTCCTGACCTTAACCACTTTCTATTGTCCTCAGCCTCCTCGGGGAATCTTGCTATATGGACCTCCTGGGACAGGGAAAACCCTGATTGCCCGAGCTGTGGCAAATGAAACTGGAGCCTTTTTTTTCCTGATAAATGGTAAGAAACTTGAGCTATCCTGTATCTGACTAGGCCCATTTATGAGTTGGGCAGCTCACAGGTGTATCCATTAGCACCCATAACCTTCAGCATATTTTTTAAAAATTGTTTTAGCAAGTTTGTTCTGTATTTTGTCTGCATTTATATCTGTATACTATGTGTGTGCAGTGCCTGAGGAGTCCAGAAGAGAACATCAGGTCCTCTAGAACTGGAGTTAAAGCTGACTGAATCACCATATAGGTGTTGGGGATTGAACTGGGACCTCCAGCAAAGTAGCCAGTGCTTTTAACTGCTGAGCCATCTGTCCAGCCCAGCTTTTAGTTTGTGTGTGTGTGTGTGTGTGTGTGTGTGTGTGTGTGTGTTTTTCATTCATGTGTAGGAGTATGCATGCATATGTGTTGGGTTGGATTCAGAGGATAAGCTCATGTTCTTCAGATGCAGTCCACTTTTTCAAAAGCCTTAATGGCCTGGAACTGTTTGAGTGTATTAGGTTGACTAACCAGCCAGCCCCAGGAATCCTGTCTCTCCAGTGCTGAGTTTACAAGTGTGTTGTCACCATATTTGTCTTTCTGTCTTTTCTTGTTTTCTTATTTTACATATCTATCCCAGTTCCCTGTCCCTCTCTCCTTCTCTCCCCCTCCCTCCCATGGCCCCGACCACTCTCCCATCCCTCCCTCCACAGGGAGGGTGATCCCTTCCAAGAGGGGTCAACAAAATCTGTCAAGTCATTTGGAGTAAGGACTAGGCCCTCCCTCCTGCCTCTAGGTTTGGGAGTATCCATCCATGGGGAATGTGCTTTCAAAGTCCTTTTGTGTGCCAGGGATAAATCCTGGTTCCACTGTCAGAGGTCCCTGAGACTACCCAGGCCTTCTAAGTGAGACCCTATCTTCAGGGGTTCTGAGTCAGCCCAATGCTGGATTCCCAGCTCTCAGTCTGGGGGTTCATTAGCTCCTTGTTCAGGTCAGCTGTCTCTGGGTTTCTGTAGCCTGGTCTTGTCCTCCCTCTCTGCATCTGGATTCCAGTGTTTAGCTGATGAATGAGTATGTTTTGGGGGGGTAGAGACATGGTTTCACTGTGTGACCCTCTAATTTGCTTTGTAGACCAGATTGGCCCTTGAACTCACAGAAAACTGCTGGCCTCTGCCTCCTGTTCTCTGTCTTTTCTTTCCTTGAGAAAGATTGTGCATAACCTAAAGACATTTAGGGAAACAAGGTGTAATGATAAAACTTTCTGTTTTGTTTTGGAGGCAGAGTTTCACTATGTAGTCCTGGAACTCAAATCCACCTGCCTCTGTCTCTGCCTCCCCAAGTGCTGGGGTTAAAGATGTGTGCCACTACCACCTGGATAAAAATCTATATTCTTATCTGAAAGTCTTTGGGGAATATGGGCTGAAAGATCATTTGTCTATCTTCAGAATGATATTTAGATCTTGGATCCAGTGATAATTAAGCCTTTTAGTAAATCATCTTTGCTATCTTCACAGTTGAAACTGCTATGGGACGTATGCAGAGTCCATTGACTTCTTTCTGGTCTGGTATCTGGCTTGATAATGGGTGGAGAATGCTATGAGAGACAAAAATTACTGCATTCTTACTTAGAACCTATATTGGGGCTAGGGGGAAAATTAATTTATTGTGTATGTGTGATCGTGTACACATGGAAGTCAGAGGACAACTTGAGGGTATAGTTCCACCATGTGGGGTCCAGGATTAAACTCTGGTTATCAGGCTTTTGTAACAAATACATTGACTGGATAAGCCATCTCATTGGCCCTGTCATTGTTCTATATCTTTTCAGGTCCTGAGATCATGAGCAAATTGGCTGGTGAATCCGAGAGCAACCTTCAGTAAAGCCTTTGAGGAAGCTGAAAAGAATGCTCCTGCTATCATCTTCATTGATGAGCTTGATGCCATTGCACCCAAAAGAGAGAAAGTAGGAACTTAATCAAGGGGATGGTGGGGACTTGAAAGGTCCTGCCATAGCTTCTAACCAGACATGCTGTTTTCACAGACTCATGGGGAAGTGGAGCGTCGTATTGTGTCTCAGTTGTTGACCCTTATGGATGGCCTAAAGCAGAGAGCACATGTGATAGTTATGGCAGCAACCAATAGACCCAATAGCATTGACCCGGCCCTACGGCGATTTGGTAAAAGCCTCAAACTCTTTCCAACTTGTTCTTTTTGTTTGGTTGGTTTTTTAGAGAGAGGGTTTCTGTCTTGAAACCCTCTGTGTAGCCCTTGCTGTCTTGGAACCCGCTGCAGATCAGGCTGGTCTATAACTCAGATCACCTGCCTGAGTGCTAGGATTAGCAACCTTAATTCATTCTTACTCGATGGTATATTATAGTTCTGCTGGCTTGGTTTCCTTGTCTTACCTCTGTTATCTACATTGCTTGGGGGGGTGACAGGGTGACAAAAGTTTCTCTGTAACAACCGTGGCTGGAACTCACTTTGTGGATTAGGCTAGCCTTGAACTCAGAGATCTGCCTGCCTCTTCCATCTCAGTGTTGGGATTATTAAAGGCATGGGCCACCATCACCTGGCTCATATTCAGAATTTCTTTTAAGTACTTTGCTGTGTCAGGGCCTAAGGTTTTTTCCATTCTGTATTCCCTCCAGAACAGTGGTTCTCAACCTTCCTAATGCTGCCACCCTTTAATATAGTTAGTTCCTCATGTTGTGGTGATTCCCCCCCCCCCCCCCCAACCATAAGATTACTTTTTGCTAATTCCATAACTGTATTTCACTGCTGTTATTAATCATAATGTAAATGTCTGGTAATGGGACCCCCGTGAAAGGGCCCTTTGACCCCCAAAGGGGTTGTGACCCACAAGTTGAAAACTATTACTCTAGAGTAACTACCTATTTTGGTTTGCCTAAACCTGAAGAATTTCCAGGTTATGAGGCATTAATATTAACTCTAAATAAGAGTTCTGGAGTGACTTCTCTGTGGACCAGAAATTGTTCCTGTTTTACATTACAGGTCGCTTTGACAGAGAGGTAGATATTGGAATCCCCTGATGCTACAGGACGCTTGGAAATTCTTCAGATCCACAAGAACATGAAACTGGCAGACGATGTGGACTTGGAACAGGTGGAGTGGTGATGGCTGGCCAAAACCTTGGATAGCTCTGTTTTTAGGAAGTTGCAAGGGACTACAAACATGGCCTAAGATAAGAGTTCATATTAGTAATTCCAGAATTTGGGGAGGGTGAGGCAGGAGGATTTTGAGTTTGAGGTCAGTGTGGGCTATACAGCAAGAATCTAACTTTCCTTGTTTTAGAGCTGCATGGAGCGTATTTTGATTTTAGGGCAGAAAATATGTTTCTTAGTTGTTGCTGTGTTTAAGTAATTCATACATTGTTGGAACAGCCTTATTTCCAGCTCCCAAATCCAGGCTTGAGTTATTTAACACCTCTGCCAGTAAAAGGTGTGCTGTAGTATATCTCTTCAAGGAAATAGGAGGAATCAGAGATAGGAATCATGGGATGCAGTGAGGATTCTGTTTCTGACATATTAAGGAAGTGGGGTCTTGAGGATAGTCAGTAGATCTTTCTTTTCTTTGCAGGTAGCCAATGAGACTCATGGCCATGTAGGTGCTGATTTGGCAGCCCTGTGTTCAGAGGCTGCTCTTCAGGCCATCCGGAAAAAAATGGACCTTATTGATCTTGAGGATGAGACCATTGATGCTGAGGTCATGAATTCCTTGGCAGTTACTATGGATGATTTCCGGGTAAGGACCATATTCACAAATTAAAACACAAATAGTTATTTTGTATGTGCATCCATCCACCTCAATCTCATTGCCCCTTTTCAAACACCCTTTTTAGTGGGCCTTGAGTCAAAGCAACCCATCAGCACTTCGGGAAACTGTGGTAGAGGTGCCACAAGTAACCTGGGAGGACATTGGAGGCTTGGAAGATGTCAAGCGGGAGCTTCAGGAGCTGGTTCAGGTAGGCAAGTTTGCTCTAGGGTGGTGGGTCATTGCCTCAATATGTAGTAATTGGCCTTTTAGGTCTCAGACTCAAAATTTTACTTAGAATTATGACTACAATTCAAAAGCCTACTGTTACCCAGTTTTAGGTAGTAAGAAGCCTATCTTTAAAAAACTAGCATCATAGACCATAGGATGTGCCATTAAGTAGATGATATGCTTCTGATTAATAACGGTTTTATTTAAAATATTGAGGTTGCCCTTAAATCGTCTTTGCTTTTCTTCTAGTATCCTGTGGAGCATCCAGACAAATTCCTCAAATTTGGAATGACCCCTTCCAAAGGTGTTCTCTTCTATGGACCTCCTGGCTGTGGGAAGACCTTGCTGGCCAAAGCCATTGCTAATGAATGCCAGGCTAACTTCATCTCCATTAAGGGTCCTGAGCTGCTCACCATGTGGTTTGGGGAATCTGAGGCCAATGTCAGGGAAATTTTTGACAAGGTGAGCTATCAAAGGCTGGCTGTTTGTGCATTTGGGGGCAAGGTAGGATAAGAGGCTATTTCTACAGAGTCAAGACTATTTAAATTTATTACTAGCAGCTCAGTGGGGGCCTTGGTGATTACTGTGTTTTCTTCTGAAGTCTGAGATATTAATATTTGAGTTGATCTCTTTCTCTCTCCCAGGCACGGCAAGCTGCCCCCTGTGTACTCTTCTTCGATGAGTTAGATTCAATTGCCAAGGCTCGTGGTGGTAATATTGGAGATGGTGGTGGAGCTGCTGACCGAGTCATTAATCAGATCCTGACAGAAATGGATGGCATGTCCACAAAAAAGAATGTGTTTATCATTGGAGCTACCAACCGGCCTGACATTATTGACCCTGCTATCCTAAGACCTGGGCGTCTTGATCAGCTTATCTATATCCCACTTCCTGATGAGAAGTCCCCGTGTCGCCATCCTGAAAGCTAACCTGCGCAAGTCCCCAGTTGCCAAGGTAGGTGCAAAGTTGTTAGCCACGGGGACTTTTTTCTATCCTGGGTAGGATACCATTGGAGATTTGTGGGTTTTCTAAAGGAAACATGAAAGATTTGTGAATATTAGTATAATTTAAGAAATACAAAATAAAATGGAGTGGCAGAGGCAGGAGTAGCTCAAAGGTCTATGTCTACCATGGGAGGAGGGTACAATGCTAAAGTAGCTCTTTTGCTTCCTTTAGGATGTGGATTTGGAGTTCCTGGCTAAGATGACAAATGGCTTTTCTGGAGCTGATCTGACAGAAATTTGCCAACGTGCTTGTAAACTGGCCATTCGTGAATCTATTGAGAGTGAGATTAGGCGAGAACCGAGAGAGGCAGACAAATCCATCAGCTATGGTGAGTCAGTACTCTGTTCAAATGTGCCATTCTAGGGACCATCCTTGATGACCTAGGTTTGAGAGTAGAAGGTATTAGGAGAGTCCTTTGACTATGATATTAAGCAGGGTATCTAAGAAAATGAATACTGAACAGCTAAGCTGGGTGTGGTACATGTCTATTCCAGCTCTCAGTGGTGGATACAGGAAGATGAGAAGTAAAGGAGCCTACATGAGACTTTTATCTCAAAAAAAGGAAGTGAACCTATGTTGAAAAGTTTGGGTTGGCTATGTACTCAGTTTAAATTTGATGCCTTGAGGGAAATGAAAGTATGATAGAACAGGTTTTTTTTTGTTTTTTTTTTTTTTTTTAATATTCATTGGTGTTTTGCCTGCATGTATATCGGTGTGAGGGTGTCTGATTCTCTGTAACTGCCATGTGGGTGCTGGAATTGAGCTTGGGTCCTCTGGAAGAGCAGCTAATTCTCTTTTAACTGTTGAGGCATAGCTCCAACCCTCTGGAAAAGGATTTTTAAACTTAAAGAGTCTGGACTTTTCCATCCTGGTGGAGAAGGGAATCCATGCACTCCTAAAATGGAAAAATTAAGTATATGTATAAGAGCGTAAAAACTGAAATTTATAATTCTGTCTCTACTGTGGTTCCAATGTTGGGAGGTTTATGAATGAATAAGAAATGAGCAAGTGGCTTTCCTTACCCTTTGGAGAGGGTCTTTGTGTCAATAAACTACAACAATAATGGGAGGGTAGGGAGTTGAGGGATAGAGTGCAAGCTGGGTCCTAACTAGAATAAGTGATCTGTGCTATCAACTTTATAGGAAGTAGAAGAGGATGATCCAGTGCCTGAAATCCGCAGAGACCACTTTGAAGAAGCCATGCGCTTTGCCCGTCGTTCTGTCAGTGATAATGACATTCGGAAGTATGAAATGTTCGCCCAGACACTTCAGCAAAGTCGAGGTTTCGGCAGCTTCAGGTAATGTTGTTGGTGGCAATGGACAGTTCCTAAGGTGCTTGGGGGACTTGTAGACAGAGTGGTGGGAGTCATAAGGAGGCTAGAGCAACAGTTGTGAAAACCTTGCAAAGCCCTATCCATATCCTCTTTCTTTTGGCTTTTTTCTTGTATATACAGATTCCCTTCAGGGAACCAGGGTGGAGCTGGCCCCAGCCAGGGCAGTGGAGGTGGCACAGGTGGCAGTGTGTACACAGAAGACAATGACGATGACCTGTATGGCTAAGTGATGTGCCAGCATGCAGCGAGCTGGCCTGGCTGGACCTTGTTCCCTGGGGGTGGGGGCGCTTGCCCAAGAGGGACCAGGGGTGTACCCACGGCCTGTTCGATTCCTCAGTCTGAACAGTTCAGCTCCAGTCAGACTCTGGACAGGGGTTTTCTGTTGCAAAAAATTACAAAAGCGATAAAATAAAGTGATTTTCATTTGGGAGGTGAAGAGTGAATTGCCAGCAAGGAGTGGGCCTTGGGCCTACACCATTTCTGTTGTAGTGTGGGGTGGTGCAGGCAACCTGTGGGGTGTGAACCAAGGCACTATCCTCGCCATCACCACAGTAAAGCATCAGTACTCTCAATATTGCCTAAGCCCTCCCTTACCCCTAGCCAATCTGGGTGGATGAGGGGCCTGTTTGCTGGGTGTTTATATAGAAAGTAGGCTGATTTTATTTTACATGCTTTTGAGTTACTGTTGGAAGACTAATCATAAGCAGTTTCTAAACCCCCCAAAAAAATAAAAAAAAAAAAAAATGACATGTTGTACAAGGACAATAAATGTTGGGTCAAATGGAGCCTGAGTCCCAGCCACTGTGCCTCTTCTTTTCCTGAAGTTTGCATCCTATTGACATATTCAGGGGGCCAAAAGAAAAGAAAAGAAAAGAAAAAAAAAAAAAAAAAAAAAAAAACCCAACCTGCTTTTGTGTGAGTGGTTGCATGCAGATAGGTTAGAGGACAATGTTGAGTGTCAGTCTTCACCTTCCACTTTTTTTTTTTTTTTTTTTTTTTTTTTTTTTAAGACTAGGTTTGCTGTTCCTTACATCTGGCTGGCAGTTTTGGGGGATTCTTTTTTCTCCCTCCTCAAGACAGGGGTTCTCTGCCTTGGCTGTCCTGGAACTCACTCTGTAGACAAGTGAGTCTAGCCTCAAACTCAGAGAGATCCATCTCCCAAAAGCTGTGAATAAAGGTGTGAGCCACCACCGCCTGACAGGGATTCTTTTTTCTCTCCTTCCCATCATGCTGCCTTGGAAACAGTAGGATTACATACTGTTGCATCTGACTTTGTGGGTCTTAGAGATTCAAACTCAGTTGTGTTTTGTTCACTAATCCATTTATCCTTTTTTCATACCCTTAATCCATAATTAAGGATGGGGATGTGTTTATTCCTTATCTCCTTACCATAAGGGAAAACCACCAGAGACAGGATAACACCGGGATACCTACTTCCCAGGGGAACTAGTTAATGATCTGTATTTTGTACTTGGGAAGGCCTTAAATCAGAAATTTCTAAAAAAATTTCTTAACTACTACACTCCTGAAGAACCCAATAAAACCAGGTCAGCCTGGTTACATGGTGAATTCTAGGACAGTCAGGGATGTATAGATTTTATCTCAAAAAAGAAGAAAAAGGGGGAAAAGTTGGTGGGCAGGAGAGATGACTCAACCATTAAGAACTCATACTCTGCAGAGGACTCAGTTCCTTGTACCACCCCTTCTTCATTACTTGCACACAGACACACATATCTTAAAATCTTGGGAGGTTTGTGCATCCCAGCCAAAAATTGTTTATTCCACCGTGCTAAACCTCCCAGCTCTGTATAATTTGGTCATTCAAGAATATGCCATAGTTAGGATTGCTGTTTCTGAAGTCAGTACCATGATAACCTTGCCCTAAGAGGGTGATAACAGTGAAAATAGCTATCAGTTCACCAAGCAGAATTGGTGAACTGAATTTCAAGTATACATGAACAAATTACAAGAACATAAGATGCTTAAGATTGGCTGAACATCTTGAATTTGTTCAATAATATATATATTATGTATATTATTTATATATATAATATATATATTAATGTATATATTTTTTGTAAGATTTATGTACTATGTATACAGTGTTATTATGCCTGCACACCAGAAAAGGGCATCAGATGGCTGTGAGCCTGGAACAGCAGCCAGAGCTCTTATCATCTAAGCCGTCTCTCTCCAGCCCCAAAATAGATCTTTTTATACTGTGAGGATTTGAGTGAGTTCCCCATGACTTAGCTTTTAGTCCTCTTGCCATTTGGGTATTCCTGATTATGTGGTCTATACTACCTGCTTTGCACTGTGTAGTGTCATCCTTGTAGGTTGGTAATATCATTACCTCATTAAGGCCCAGAGAGGCGCTCACTTGGAGAAAGACTTGGGATTCCATCAAGCTGTAAAAGCATGGCCAAAGACATGGATCAATTTCCTCAAGACAGTGGGATACAGGATAAGTTACTGAAAGGTGCATTAGGATGGTTTAATTGTCATACTACCATTGATGGACCTTTTAATCAGTTTTCTTAGCTAAAATGTTTGAAAATGCTCTCTGAGCTATAGGGTACTTCTTTAAGAAGAATATGATTAAAGAATGAGTTTCAGGTCAAAAATGGCATAAACATGTAACAACAGAAAAAGAGGCCATGCATTTGAAAGCAGGAAAGGGCATATGGAAAGGTTTGGAGTGAGGAAAGGGAAGGAGGAAATTATGTAATTATGGTTTTAAAACATAAAATACATATATAGAGACTTTATATATAGACTATAGAGACTCAATATAGCAAAGGCTGAGATAGAGTATAACTAACAACCTAAGATCTATTTGGGTCCAAGATACTCTCAGAATTTGCCTTTAGAAAGTTCAAAGCATGTACAATGCCACAAGCTTCTCATATCAAGTACAATTTTTGAGACAGAATATCACTGTAGCCCTATTTGGGAATTCATTAGGTAAACTAGACTGTCCTTTCAGAGGACTGTCTTCCTGAATGCTTGCATCAAAGGCTTATATCACCTCTCCAAGTTAATAACTGATGTGGTTAGGAATTGAACCTGGAACCTTGTGCATCCTAGTTAAGCACTCTACTGTTAGCTACAGCTTATTTCTCAGTTACATGTGTGGGTCTATGCATTGTGTGCTTCCTCAAGGCCAGAAGAGTTGAATTTCCTGGAGGTAGAGTTACAGGTTGTTGGTGAACTACCTATGGAAGCTCTGGGACTGAAATTTGGGTCCTCCATAAGAGCAGGATGCTCTTAACCTCTTAAGCTCTGAAATTTGGACTTGTGGAGAAATGTATCATCAACAAAGGCACTAAGGACTGAGAACAAGGGGGAAACCATACCAAAATAAGAATCTCTGAGCGTATGGAGGGTAGAGGATAACACTGGAGTGATGGACGGTACAGGGTGTGCTTGAGCAGTGTAAGGCATGCAAAGAGAGGTACCTGAGTTAATTTGGGACGGGTTAGGGAATCACCTATAAAACACTTCATATCCCCAAAGTGCATTTTATGCAAAAGTGAGAAATTAAGGTGCTTTGAAACTAATATTGCCATATTTAATATTAATTTACTTTTGAGCTGGGGGTGTAAATTGCCTAGCTTATGCATGGCCTTGGGTTTGATCCTCAGTACCCCACAAAAGAAGCCAATTCACTCCCCCCTTCCCTTATTTTTTATTTCTTGCATTGTAAATTTATTTTGAAATTTATGTGGCTAAGTGTCTTTTCTGCGGTTTTATTTGAACCGCATGTGTGCTTAGTGTCCTCAGAGGCCAGAAAGGAGTGTCACATCCCCTAAAACTGGAACCGAAGAAAGTTGTGAGCTGCTAGATGGGTGCTGAGAAACACAGGTCCTCTGGGAGAGTAGGCAGTTCTATCACCACTAAGTCATCTTTCTGGCCCCTTAGAGAGAGAGAGAGAGAGTGACAAGTACAAGTGGAGGTCACACAAATTTCAGGAGTCAATTCTCTCATCCATGGAATCCTAGGAATCAAACTGGTTGTAGGTCTTGGGGATAAACACCTTTATCCACTGAGCCATTTCACCAGTCCCTCTCCTCTCCCACCTTTTTATTTGAGACAGGGTCTTACATTGTGGTCCTGACTGGCCTGGAACTCTTTGTAGATCACATTGGTCTTGAACTCTCAGAGATCTGTCTGCCTCTAACCTCCTTAGTGCTGGGATTAAAGGAGAGTACACCATCATATTTAACCCTTTACCTTTAAGAAAAACCCAATCATCTAACTTACACATATTGTTGTGCTCATATAATTTAAATTTATTCTTAGGGTTTGGGGGGTTTGAGGCAGTCTGTTGAGACCAAGTTGGCCTCAACTTTGGTTTTCCTTTTTGTTATCCTTTCAAGTGCTGGCAGTGGTGGCACACACCTTTAATTAAAAGCCCTTGGGAAGCAGAGGCAGGCGGATCTCAGTGAGTTCAAGGCCCCGGCCTGGTCTACAAAGGTACACAGAGAAATCCTATCTCAAAAATAAATAAATAAGATCAAGTGCTGGGCTTAGAGATGTGCACCACAATGCACAGCTTTTATAATTTACTTTTTAAATAGCATTTATAGAAGTGTTAAAGTAAGCCAGGTTTGGGAGCACATGCCTTTAGTCCCAATGCACAGGAGGCAGTGGATCTCCATGAGTTTGAAGCCAGCCTGGTCTACAAGTTCCATGGCTGTTATACAGAGAAACCCTTAAAAAGTGGTAGTGTGCATTATAAAAATTTAGAAAAATAAAAGCAAAAAGTTATTCTGAGGCAAGGTCTTAACTGAGGCTGACTTCCAATTTGGTATGATCCTCTTGCCTTGACTGTCCAAGTGCTAGGATTACAGGTCTGTACTACCATATGTAGCAAAACTTATTTCCAGTGGCCAGAAATCATCTTTCTATGTCTTTAGGTAGGTAAATGTCTGTCTCTTCATAGAGTACTTTTCTTTACAATGCTGAGAATTATGTATGCTAAGTAAGTGTCTCGTCACTAAGCTATATCATAGCCCCACATGAAATTATGTTAATTTCCTTGTGGTAATTAGTTTATTGATGCAATATCCCATTTCATTGCCCAGGCTGATCTTGAACTTTTGGTCCTCCTTGACTACCTCTATAGTGCTGGGAGATCATAGGTATGTGCTACTCTTTTAGCCCACATGTGGCATTTACATTTTTTTTTTTGAGATACTACTTTTTTAATTTTTTTTTTTTCTTTTTGGCAGGTGGTGGGGAACAGGGTCTCACTATTCACTACTGGCGGTCCTGAAACTTAATAATAGTTTCAGATTGGTCTCAAACTTAGAGATCTGTCTGCCTCTGCCTCTGGAGTTCTGGGATCAAAGGTGTGTTATCAGGGACCTCTGAGTGCCAGCCTCTGCCCCTTCAGGGTTCAGGCAAGACACTAAACAGAAAGTGTAGAGGGTGGCTGGTTAAAGGGATCTGAGGGTGAATGGATCAGCTCATACACATATTCTTCTCATGTCTCTCTATTCTTCAAAAGATCTCCCTGATCTCACAAGGTTTCCAGGTTATATAGCCACACAGATACAATTAGCTATCTCTGGCAATAGCAAGAATACCAGGCATGCACTTTTCAGGGCACCTTTTGTCTTGCTAGTGTCTCAGAGAGGGTGTGGCAAGAAGTGCCTGGCATATCTGAAAAGAGTAAATAGAGGAAAGGGTTATGTAGTGAAAAATCTGGGGCCTGCCATTTCCAGCCTCTGGGCCAAGCTGTGGCTTTGTTCCCACTGATCCCTGAGTGAGAAGAGTTTCTTTTCTCTGGGGCCTTTTTCGAGAATACAAGGTACCCAGTATATATTCTATAAATCAAGATTATACAGCCAAATGAAAACTCATCCTCCTGACTTCCCACAGATATATGTACCCAGTAGATCAGGAATGTAAATATGAGACCCATACTTGTACAGGCTAGAGAGAGAATGCAGTTAGCACATTTAAAATTACAGGCAGAAGTAACAGATATTCTGGTGTCTATTTCTTGCAAACCTTGCAAGCCAAGTTTCTTCCATCAGAAGTTAACTTTGATGGGTTGACACCTAGAATATTAATTTCTACTTCTGTAATAAACGATAAGGGCTCTCAGCAGCATATACTGCTATGCTTGGCTTTTTAAAGACAAGGTTTTGTTGTGTGTTCCATGCTAGCCTTGAATTCAAACTGATGTCTTACCTAAGGCTCCTGGATGTTGAGATTACAGGTGTGTACCAGCATGCCTGGCTTCTTACTACTTTATAATTTTCTTTTACATTTATGTGTATTTGTATGTATTTTATGGGTATGTCTGTGGGTGTTGAGTATATAGGTCAGAAGATAGTTTGCAGGAGTTGTTTCTTGAACTGTGGGTTTAGGGGGATTGAATTCAGGCTGCCAGGTCTGGCAGTAAATGGTTTTACTCGCTGAACCATATAGCTCAGTAGTTCAGCGAGTAAAAGTTAATTTCACAAAATTATCATAAAAGTTAATAAGGTCTTTTTTTTAGTAATTTCCTTGGGGTTGGGGATGTCAAGAACCAGTCCGATAGCCATACCATATTCAGACTTAGACATATCATATTCAAACTTTCCTTAGTAGGCCAAACATCATTTACAACTATTTTGACCAGGCCAGTATAACAAATTACATCTATATGTCCTTTTGCTCAAATTTTTTTTTTTTCCTAGACAGGGTTTCTTTTTGTAGCCTGGAACCCATTCACTAGACCAGGCTGGCCTTGAACTCTGAAAACAGAGTGCTGGAACTAAAGGCATGTGCCCCTACCACCTGGCTTTGTTTGTTTTGTTTTTCTGATTCAGGTTGTTATTCTGTAGTTGAGGTTGGCTTGGAACTCACTATAGAGCCCAGGCTGGCCTCAGACTTGGGAGTCATCCTCCTGCTTCCTCATATCTGCATCTCAGCTGCTGGGATTACAGTTGTAAGCCACCATGCATACATATCGTTTAAAGGGTTTTTCCCCTTCCCCCACTCCCCTGGGAAAACGGAGGCAAGAGGATTGTAAATTCAAGGCCTTCCTGGGCTACATAGTGAGACTTGTGTCTCCAATCCTTGTCTCAAAAAAGACAGAAGACATTTTTGCTGTGGAGGGAGACTTGCTTTCTTTTCCTTTGCAATTCTGGGGTTGAATTCAGGGTCCTGTGCAAACTAGGCTAGCATTGTTCCTTTTACTCAATTTTATGACATACACTTGAAATTGTGTTGACTTCTAGAGAACTATAGCAGTGAAAAATATATTGAAAGGATTAGGGCAACCAGTCTTGTGAGAAATGACTGGACTATGAAAGTGATAGTGGAGATGGATTTGAAACAGATTTTATAGGTGTGTTAGGGCTCAATGATGGATTAAAGCAGACGAGTATAGGAAGAATTAAGAATGATGGGTTTAGGGTGGTTGTGGTGGTGCATGCTCATAGGATTTTCTAAAGGAGGCAGAGGCAAGGGATAACAAGTTCAAGGCCAGTCTGGTCAGTGGTGGTACTCCCTTTTAATCCCAGCATTTGGGAGGTAGAGGCAGTCATTTCTCTGTAAGTATAAGGTCAGCCTGGTCTATAATTTGAGTTCCAGAACATGCAGGTCTGTGAAGGGGAGACCTTATGGGGGAAAAAAAAGTTAAAGGGAAAAGTAAGTTTTTCATAAAATGAGGTCCTATGGATCAGGTTTAGAAATGCTTGAAAATGCCCCATATTTTGCTCTATGGTCTATTTAGTGGAGTGGACTCTAGAGTATGGGATTGGTGAAATTGGGCATTATTTGGGGGGGATTAGACTTTTACTAAATTCCATGCTCAAATGTTTGTTTACCAACCTAAATATACAAACTATAAATGTTCGGAAATTACTTTAGAAGTCAAGGTCATAAAGGTATCGGAGTGGTACATGCTTGTAACCCTAGCACAGGAAGTTTGTACAGCCTGTTCTACACGAGAGTCCACCTCAACAAAAAAAAAAAAAGGGAGAATGTTGACCTGGGCACTGGTGGTACCCAGCACTCAGGAGACAGAGGCAGGTGATCTCTGTGAGTTCAAGGCCAGCCTGGTCTACAGAGCTAGTTCCAGGACAAGCAGCAAAGCAATACAGAGAAACCCTGTCTTGAAAAATAGTCTTAAAACTACATAAGATGTGAGACTTTGATATATTAAGAGTCATTGTAAACAAAACTGGAAGGAAATGTTTGCAGTTATCATGAGAAATTGAGTTAGTACCTTTTTTTCCCTCTTAATGTTTTTTAGTTAATTTGAAAAATTATTAGTTTCATTATGGAATTTGATTGACTTAATACATTTTATATGTAGGATGATGGCTTTCTAAGATGTCTATGTCTTGTTTTGAGACAGGGTCTCACTATATAGCTTTAGCTGGCCTGGGTCTCATAGGTCTGTTTGCCACTGCCTTTGGATTGCTTAGAGTAAATTTGTATGCCACACCATCATACCTGGCAAGGTGTCTACATCCTTAATCTATGTAACCTGTGGATGTGTTATTGTACATACAAAGGAGAATTAAGGATGAAAGAGGGAGTAAAGTCATCATTCATCATCAGATTTTTTTTTTTTTTATTGTTTGTTTTCCAAGACAGGGTTTCTCTGTGTAGCCCTGGCTGCCTGGGATTTATAAAGATCTGTCTGCCTGTCTCCTGCATGCTGAGGTTAAAGGTGTGTGCCACCATGCCTGGCTCCTTCATTTGAATTTTAAGACAAATGCGAAGCCTGGGCCTATAACTTAAGAGTGCTAAAGCCCTGGATTTGGTAAACCAGGCAATGTCTAGGATTGTTCAGGCAGGTTCACATAGTTACAAGGATCCTTAAAAGTGGGAAAAGATGGGCTAGGGATATAGCTAGGTGGTAAAGCATTTTCCTTGAATGTTCAAGACCCTGCCTGGGTTCAATCCCCAGTTCCCCCTCCCCCCACAAAGGAAGAGAGAAACAAGAGAGGCTAGGAAGATACATAATGTGAGAGACCTGTCTTGCCTTTGATGGCTTTGGAAGTGTAGAAAGGGAGTTAGCTAAGGTTCATAACCATTCCCCAGAAGCTAGAAAAGACAAGGCAGGAAAGAGTTGCATCTCTGTCAGTCCCTCAATTTTAGCTGTGAGATGTGTTGGACTTTGGGCAAATGTATTTTGTCTGAATTATTGTATCCATTCAGCTAGTACCATACCACTAAGAGTGCTTCTGGAAAATGGGTAAAAGCTATAAATGGGCAATTACTAAACGTGAAAATGGGTTGGGGATTTAGCCAAGAGGTAGGGCACTTGCTGAGCACTGCAAGGCCCTAGATTTAGTCTCTAGTAAAGAAAAACAAAAAGACAAATCACAAATCTCCCACATCTCCAAAATGTTTTGTGACCTTGGGGCAAATAAGCTAATTCAAGGAAGGAGAAGAGCAGGGTTGAGAGAGAAAAGAGCAGAGTTGAGATGTAAAGCTGAGAAGAAATGATTAGAAATACAGAAGCTAAACCTAGTGGCATACACCTGGAGTTCTTGAACTTGGGAAGTTGAGGGAGGAAGATAATAAATTGGAGACCAGTCCAGGCTATACAAGACCCTGTCTCAAAACAACAACAGAATCTATATAGGTCAAGTAAATGAAGAGAAGGACTATGTGAAATATAAACAACAGTTGTTTATATCATTGGTACTAGGTGAATGGGTGCATTGGTACTTAGGTGAATGGTATGAAGTGTTTGTCTCTCAGAAACAGCACCAGGATGTGTTCCTCTGACCCTGCAGCTTTATCATGATTTCCATAATTGCTACTATTAGGAATAATTTTTCCGATAGTCTTAGGCAATGCGTGTCAAAGGGCTGCTCAAACCCTCAGTTTGAGAACCCTGCTCTAGAACCTAATCAATATGGGATATGGCTCTAGAAGAATAGGGAACTGGTATCTTTAGTAACCTATACATTAAAGAAGACGTAAATAGGATTTGTCTAATTGAACTACTTTATTAGGATTTCTCTATTTGTCTTTATTTCTGTACCCACACCTGGTTTGGTTCAGGTTGTGAGATACTGGGTGCCAGTACTATCATACTTTTCTGACTGGGTTTAGTTGGCAGGCGTCTACGGACACCTAGAAATTTAGCTAACAACCTTTGAAAACCTCTGTTAGGGGGACGCTGGAGTGTGGAGGATGGGAGCTGCTTCTCCTTGGGGGCCCAAGCACAGTGCTTACAATAGTGAGGCTTCTGTGTATCACCAGCTACCCAGCCTGCCCTTTGTTGATCCTGGGGACCAACAGCATTTGAGAGAAACTGCTGAGCAAGAACAGCGTGTGGATAACGCTGAGCTCTATCCTGAGACTTTTTAGGAAATCTGTGTATAGGGATCTCTGTTGGTCTACTTGCCTGGGCGGGGTTATTTTTCCCTGTGGCAGTGGATGATCCCAGTCTTTTAGTCCTTCCTTCACATTTCTCTGCTTTGGATTTTCTGGGACTCCCTTTCTTTTGGGCTGAAGGTAGTGCTAAAGTCTTGTCTCGACGTCTCTTGCTAGAGACCAGAGCCCCTGTATTTGAGGGCTTTCCCATTCCTAAGCAGTTTTCATTAGCCTTTGCATGAACATTCCCTGGGGATAGTGTCTGGACTACTACCTTCCCTTTAATCCCCTTGTTTTTTGAGACTTTTGTTCTGCTTTGCTAGAAGGGTGAGGGTGGTGAGGGGTCTGGACAAACTGAGGTTCTGTCCTTTGAACTTTTGAGGGATCACCACTTGGAGAGCAGGAGTGCATGCTGAGAAGATGAGTCTGATGTGGGAAACAAGAGAGTCCCCAAGATTCTGCAGTTGGGGAGTTAAGGGCTGGGGGGCTGCAAAGTGAGTGTTGTGGGCCCGGGGATTTGAAAGTGGGGCTCTGCTTTAGTTTCTTTAGTCTGATCTTTAATTCTCTACTCCATTGCCAGGCATGGCTCACAGGGTGGTCACACACCCCTGAGACGGTTCCACCCTGGGAAGATGGAGCCTTTGCCTTGGCTTCTGAGAGCATCTCTTCCTTCTGTAGACCACACTGGTTAGGTTCAGACTTCAGGGCTTTAGCTAGAATGGGAGGCCAGGATGGTAGTTGCAGAGGATTCATTACCAGAGGACCGGGGGTCTGGGAGGCCTCTGTTTTTTGTACATTTCTACATATAAATTCAATGTCAGGGTGTGGCTCTTGTGATGGAGCAGAGAGAAAGCTGGAGGCTGGTAGCTTAGTGGCCCAGGAGTCCTTTCTCTGCTCTGACGCTGACTCCATAGGCTTACAGTTGCACGGGTTTCCATTAGGCTCACTTATGTGAGACTTTGAAATAGAGTTTGGAGGTGAGCTGGATTCCCAAACTGAGGATACAAAAACACAACAGTTTTCATTCTGCTTCATGTACCCTCCAGCTGGGTTAGAGAGGACTCCCGAGGAGCTGGCTCCAAATAGATGTTGGGATAAGTTTTGCACGGGACGCTCAGAGGCCAAGAAGTTATTTTTTCTTTGAATGTTCTCACACCAAACTTTAGATGTAAATGGGTTCTCCATGGGGCTAACTCTGAGGGGTGGCTGTACAAGAGCTGGGGATGGGTTGAGGTTCAGAAATGGAGACTCAGAAGACAAACATTTTCTTGTATGCTCAGTATCCTTCCATGTAGCTTCTGATCTAGGGAAGTCATCCACAGTATTGATTCTGTGTGGTTCTAAAAAGGGGGCTATAGGTGGTACATGGTCAGGACATGGGGAATCACACACCCATAGCTTCTTTCTCTGCCCCTTGGTCTCCCATAAAGCTTTAGACTCTAAAAAAGACTCTTTGGGGGCCCAACATTGCAAAGTCTGGCAGACAGACAGAGGGAAGGCTAGGAGCTGAAACTAGGTCTGCATAGACACGAAGATTTTCTGTGCTAGGTTTACCTTTCAATGGAGTCTCAGATCCCAATGGGACACATGCAGGAATGGTTTCATAGAACCACATGTTGAAGTCCAAGGTTGGAGTTTCAAAAGGCTCGTGTCCAGACAGGTCCTTTAGGGGGTTCTCTCTCTGGTGTTCTGACAGGGTATCTAGAAGAGGGCAGGGGGCTGACACTGGAGACTTAGAAATAGGCGGTTTCTCTTTATGTCCCATGTTTCCCCAGAAGTCCTTCAGTGCAGAAAGTCCTCCTTTGGGGTTAACATTTCTTACTTCTGACAGAGAACCTGGTGGTTGACAGGAGGCTGGCATTGGGGGATCAAAAGCTTGGGGGTTATCTTTATGTTGTATGATTCTCCACTGAATTTCATATCCAGGGGGAGTTCCTGGAGGGTCAGTTTCTTGAGGTTCTGTCATGGGAACTGTGAATTGGCAAGGGTTCGAGATTGGAAGTGCATAGATCTGAGGGTTCTCATTTTGCACTGTGGTTTCCCAGAGAGCTTTCAATCCAGACAGTTCTCTCATAAGGTTGGCTTTCTGGTATTCTGTCAGGGAAGCTGGGTGTGGGCTTGCAGTTGGCATTGCAGATTCAGAGGCTTTTGGGTGCTTGTGTTGTTTCATGGTTGTCTGTAGGACCTCAGACCTAGTTAGGACTTCATGAGGATTGGAAGTATACAGTAGAGAGGCAGAAGGTGAGTCTGGATTGTGTTGCTGGAGGCTGGGGTCCCCTGGCGTCTCCCTCCAGGCCTCAGATGAATACAAGAATGTGGAAGGTCTGATTTTTGGAGCTCAGGCTGTGAGTGTAGGGCTTGATTCTCAGAGACACAAGGAACCTCTTTCTGCTGTGTAAAGCACTGTGTGTGTGTGTCGGTGTCAGATATGATTCCCTTACAATCTATAAGCAAAGGCTTAAGATTGGAGGGTACTAATGGGATAAGAGGGGAAGGTGGAGATTGAACTAGTTGAGAACCAGGTACTATTCCTTCTAGATTTCTCATAGTATGGGCTTTAGGAGTAGGATAGTAGGTTGGAAAGTGATAATAGGGGAAGCAACAAGTTGTACACAGGCAGGAAGGGAACCTTGTTGAAGAAGACAGAAGGACAAATAGACAACTTTAGTGGAGAAGGGCCTTCTGAGCTCAGGAAAATAGTCTCCAAGGACTCACTGTGTAGCGATGGAAGACCCCAGAAGAGCTGGCTTTTTCTCTGCTGCAGGGAACTCCCTGAAGTTATCTTGTTCCTCACAGGTAGGTTGGTCAGGATCTGGAAGGTAGGGAAGGATCTGGAAGGGCTTGAGGGTTGTGTGAATACTTGTTCTTGTATCCCTGTGGCCTTGGGGAGGCCCCCAGAACTACAGGATGGCTGGTGTGGGTCTGCAGTGAATTGATTTCCAGTGGAAGCATCTTTGGAAGGAGAATATGGTTTTAGTGGGCTCAGAGATAATGATTCCTCTTCCTTCTCTTCCCCCATATTCTTCTTCCTCCTCTGACTCTTGCTTGCACAGAGAATCAAGGAAGGCAAAATGGTGCAGAAGTTGTAGTCCCTAGGGAATAAGCATAATACTATTAGGTATGATGGCTTCTTAGAGATGTGTGATGTGTCATACATTCATTAGTTTCTGTTCTACATTGCAGGTTCACCTGCCCCACAGCTCTGATGAGTGGTCACTAACCTGCTCTTCATGCATTGTTTATGTCAAAACCCAGTTCTTATTTAGAGATCACCATTTCCGAATGTACCCTAGGGTCAGTGATTAGTCACTTGCTTTCAAATCATGTCACTGAGCACTCACCCAGTCAGTAATCTGTGCCTTAAAAATCACTTATCAGGGACCACATCCATAAATAACAATGGCCCTTCATTTGACCTACATGTCATTTCAATAGTTGTCTGGATCCACATCCAAGTCATTGGTCACCTACCTTGCCTTGTATCATCATGTCTCCAGAGCACCAGAGCTGAAGCTGTTGCCATTTCCCAATTTGCCACCATCTTTGGATCTGCCAAACCATGAACAAGAATAATATCACCAGATTCCCTGGACTTTGGAGGCAGATGCTGCTGCTGCAATGTCTGCAGGCCAGAACATGTGTTAGCTGACCTTGGAGAAGCCCAATATCTCCCTTAGCTCTAAGCAGGTCTTCTAGCAGCCATTCCATTTTCTTCAGCTTAGTGGCAGTTTCTTGAGGTCATCACTACATCATAGAACACAGAACCCCCAACCCCCACATGGATCCTAGAGCCTTCTCCTGGAGCTTAGGGCCAAAATGTTACCTCTATTAGACAACGCATCTTATGCAGTGAAATCTCAGTGCTGCCCTCATCTCGATTGTCAGAGTCAGAGCTATGCATGCTTTTGGGCATACATTTTAACGTTGAACTATGCCATCCAAACTCTAGTTTTCATTTCCTGTCTATGAAATCTCAGTCAAACAACTTAATACCTCAGGGGTTTTATTTGTTCTCTTTTTGCTTATTTATTTGTTTGTTTATTTTTGTTTTGAGACAGGGTCTCTCTTCATAGCCCTAACTATCCTGGAATTCACTAGGTAGACCAGGCTGGCCTCAAACTCAGAGATCCACCTACTTCTTCCCACCAAGTGCTGAGAGACAGAGTCTCTTTTAATAGTCCTGACTGTCCTGGAACTCACTTTGTAGACCAAACTGGCTTTAAACTCATCGAGATCTGCCTACCTCTGCTTTCTGAATGCTGGGATTAAAGGTGTGTTTCACTACACCAGGCCTGTTACCTCAGGTTTAGGTTAAATAAATATATGTATTTAGAACAATAACTGGTATATAGTTTGCTACATATATATTTATGTGTGTGTATATATATATGTATGTATGTATGTATGTAAATATATATATGTATATATTGTATTTTGAGACATGGTGACCCTGGAACTTATTTTGTAGATCAGGCTGGTCTCAAACTCACAGTGATCTGCCTGCCTCTGCCTCCCGAGTGCTGGGATCAAAGGTGTGCACTACCACTTCTGTGTGTTTTTACTCCTAGTACACAATTGGTTTTCTTATGGCATTTTCATAATACTTAGTTTTGGTTGTTTTTCACCCCAACCCCTTCCTCTTTGCCGTCTCCTTGTACTCCTGCACTTTTGTTCCATATATCCTTTTCCACTTTCATATTACATGTTCTGTTACCTTTCTACTGTTCTTTGTTGAAGTCTCTCTTTCCTCTCATTGGCCCCTTTCTAGTTTCCTGATCTTCTACACTCACCCTTACACCCTTACATAAATATACATCTAAGAAAGTTAGAAGCTAGGATCTGCATGCAAGAGAACATGTGATATTTGCCATTCTGAGCCCGAGTCTTAGTTATGATTTTTTTTTTTTTTTTTTTTTTTTTTTTTTTTTTTTTTTGGTTTGGTTGGTTTCTGAGGCAGGGTTTCTCTCTGTATCCCTGGCTGACCTGAAATTCACTCTGTAGACCAGGCTGGCCTCAAACTCACAGAGACCCACCTGCCTCTGCCTCCCAAGTGCTGAGACTAAAGATATGCACCACTACTGCCCAGCTCAACAATTACTTCTTTATTCAAGGCAAGCTAAAGCATTTCTGATGCCATTTTCAGGATCTGTGCTATTAAACTTATCAACAAACATGCCGAGAAAAATCAATGGGGCTATAGTTTCATTAATTACAGTACAGTATCCAGGTATTTACCAGCTGAGTTTTTCTCCAGTGAGGCCAGAATATCATGTGAATCTTCTCTGTCTATGGAACCATCTGTTTTGGTTATGTTGAAGGCCATTTTGAATTCTGTTCACATATGGCATACATATTGGGTATTGCCCTCTGAAAGGCTTCTTGGTGATCTTGGTCTTGGCCCTTTTGATCGATATAGTAGAGTCACTATACCTTGGTTAAACACTTGCTGTTATGATCTCTGTCATTACTAGTCCTTCAGCATTAGTGCAAAGGAAAGAACACACACTAAATAGGCATTTATCACTAACAGTCTATTTGTTCTGCTCAGAGCTCTCAAGAGTTAACCAAATTCCAAGTCTTTTTTTTGTTGCTAGAGCTCATTTCTGTCAGCAGAACACTTCACAATGAGGAAACTAAAGGAAGAAAGAAGCATCTGGAATACCAGTTTTCTGGTTCCTCTTAGCTCTAAAAATGGAAAAACTGTATTGCTGACATATGCCCACCAGGTGGCAGTGTGACACAGTAGACCAAAATGTCTCAGACCAGTTTTCTGAGTCTTGATTTTGAACAAATTATTTAGCTTCCCTGAGGCTTGTATTCCTCCTTGAGATACTCTTGGCCTGTGTCTCTCACAGCATGCTGATAATGGACAAGAAAGCACTTTACAATAAAGTGTTATTGTGTGATCGAGCTCATTAGTTGTCATTGGCCACTCAAGTACCCACCCCAGAGCCTCCCAAGAAAGACTGTTATAGTCAGCTTCTATAATTAATTTTGGTATATGTGACCAAGACTTAGAGAGCTTACCAGAAAATAGCTCATGAGACTCAGGACTTGCTTGTTCTTGAGGTGACTGGGGCTGGAGATGGAGGGTAGGATTCACTAATCTCTTCTGTGCCTTTTTTCCTAGTGTGACCCCTGCCAGTCTAGAGCCCTAGTGCAGGTTGGATTGAAATCAGGCGTGGAAGGCAAGTAACCAGAGAATTTCTGAAAGAAATTTCTGGCACAAAGAATAATAAGGTCGTACATTAGTGATACATACAATAAGATGTGATTGACTCCTCAGGCTTGGAAGGCCTTCCTGTCCCTGTTTTGCCCCTGTCTGTAGCAGGCACTTCTGGTCTTTTTAGTCATATGGAGAAGATTGCTGGTGAAGGCAGCTTGTAGCAAGTTCTCTGCTTGGAGGCTCTGATGAAGCAAGGGTAGAAACTGACCCTCTGCTTGGGGAGGTTAGGTAAGATGCTACTCCTGCAGTGTCCCTGGCCCACAGTTCTGTGCTCCTGTAGTGTCCCTGGCCCACAGTTCCTCTGCCTGAATCTTCCTGACTTTGGCCTCATCCTTCCACCAGACCCTCTTGAAAACCAATCGACAGTTTCCTTGGGTGATCCTGCTTAACAGTAGCCTATTTATGAACCTGTCAATTATGCACAGTGGAAACCACATAGATGCACTAGCTATAGAGATGGGGGGATCCTCCAGAGACTCAGCTTCCCATGCCATACTCTACCTCAGCCTTGTAATTTTGCCCAACTTGTTGGCTTCCCTCCCCATTCACTGTAAAAACAGTAACCTCTGCCTCTGTTACAAGGCTACTTTGCCTTTGCCCAGGTATTGTCACTAACTTTTCCTCATCTACCTTTGAAATTAATGATATCTAATTACATTTATTTATTTTTTTTGTATGTGTGTGGGTACAAATGGCATGGCACATGTGTAGAGGTAAGAGGACAATTTGCAGGAGGTTGATCCTCTCTTTCCACCACAAGGACCCCAGGTATTGAATTCAGGTTGTTAGTTTTGGCAGCCAGCACCCACTGAGCCTTCTGGCTTGTCCCTTCCTTTTAGAGCTCTTCTAGAGACCTAGTGGGCCTGTCTTGTTCTGCAGTTAACCTTTGATTTCACTTCAGCTGCTCCAACAGGGTCTCTGTTACTAGGCATTTTTCCCCCAAACTTGTATTAGTTTTCTTTAGTGCTGATTCTGCTTTCCATTTGATAAGTAGTCTAGCCACACTATGCCATAGCTGTAGTGCTCTGGGTGCCTTGGAATTGAACTCAGAAAAACACATCTTTAAGCAGTTATTTTCCAGCAAAGAACCTCTTCAGTGGCATTCTTAGTTCAGGGTCTCTCCTTCCAAATAAAAAAATTTTTTTCACAAAATAGGCTCCTCGATGGCTGAGATACTGCCCTGTGAGTACCTTTCTCATTATCTCCATGCAGAGCACAAAGGTTCTATCATCTTTTACATTTATTCATCTCAATTTTTATTATTCCATTTTCATGTGTGCATGTCTGTTTTTGCATGTGTGGATCCATGTGTGTGTGTGTGCACAAACACATGCCCTTTTGAACATATTATTTTTGTAATGTAAATACTGACTTATGCAGGAATCTTTTTTCGATTTTTTTTTTTACATTTAATTTTATGTGTATGAGTGTTTTAACTTCATGTATGTTTTGCACCGTGTATGTAGTGTCCAAGAGAGTGAAGAGAGTGTTGGTTCTCCTGGGACTAGAGTTGCAGATGTTGTGAGCTGTCATATGTGGTAAAATAAAAATACAAATATTTGTATATACTTTTACTTTTATCTGTGTAATTACTTTTTACTAGTTCTCTATTTCATGTAGATCTGAGTTACCCCTTAGTTTTCTTTATATCAACCTGAAGGAACCTTAAGGAATTTTAGAACATATTTTCTGGTGATACATTTTCTCAGTCTTTACCTAGGGATGTCTTGAGGTCTCCTTCAGGGTTTTGTTTGAGACAGAGTCTCACCATGTAGCCCTCACTGTCCCAGAACTCACTAAGTAGACCAGACTGGCTTTGAACATCCAAATATTCACCTGCCCTTTTCTCCTCAGTGCTGGAATTAAAGGTGTGTGCCATCTTTATTAGTGTCTGGCTTTAGATGTACCTTCCTCCAGGTTTCCCCCAAACTTGCTATCTAGTCCAAATTTATGGTCTTCTTGCCTTAGTCTCATCATTGTGGGGATTACAGCAATGCACCTTATCTCCTTCGTTTTAATAGGCAGTTTTTCTGGGTATAGAATTTCTCTCCCAACACTTGGATTATATCATGAGTGCTTTCTGATTGTATGGCTTCTGATTACAATCAGCTCCAAGCCTTACTGAAGTTAGAAGTGATCTGCCCAGGTCTTTTCATTGTTCCACTCACCCTCCCACCTGGGGTTACTCTTCTAGTGCTGGGATTGAACAAGGCCTTTCACATTCCAGGCAAGCACTCACCATTGATCTCCATCCCTCAACTTTTGGGTATACATATTAATGTTCTCTCATTAAATTTGGAGAGTTTTCAGTCATTCATCTTCCTTTTTTTCCATCTTCTTCTCCTTTCTTGTAGTGCTAGGGTATCCAACCCAGGACTTTGCACATTTCTTACCTTTTCTCTCCTGTTTCTATAACTTCTATTATTTATGTTTTGCTTGGTGGTGTTTCATAGGTCTTAAAGGCTTTCTTACTCTTTCTTTATTCTTCCTTTCTCTCTGTTCTTCAAATTGAATAATTTCATTGGCCTATTTTTAAGCATACTGATTTTTTTGTCTTTCTAATCTGTTAACATTCCAATCAAAATTTTCATTACAGATACTGTATTTTTCAACTCCCAAGATTTGATTTGTTGACTTAAAAACTTTTCTCCAGTAGCTGATCAGTATTTATCCCTAGTATATGAATGGACTTTGGGAGCCCATTCCACATAAAGGGATACTCTGTCAGCCTAGACACAAGGGGAGGTCCTAGGCCCTGCTCCAAGTGATATGACAGACTTTGAAGATCCCCCATGGAAGGCCTCACCCTCCCAGGGGAGCAGAAAGGGGATGGGATGGGGGGTTGGCGGGGGCAGGGGAGGAGGAGAAGGAGAAGGAGAGAGAACTGGGATTGACATGTAAAACAAGCTTGATTCTAATTTAAATAAGGAATAAGGAAAAAGAAAAAAATACTAAATTTAAAAAAAGAAAAAACCCTTTTCTCTTTCTGTATTTTACTTTTCTATTCTCCTTATTCTTCCTCTCTCTCTCTCTCTCTCTCTCTCTCTCTCTCTCTCTCTCTCTCTGTGTGTGTGTGTGTGTGTGTGTACTTTACTTTCTTATTTGCATGAGTGTTTTGCTTGAATGTATGATTGCACACCACATTCATGCAGTGCCCGAGAGAGGTCAGAAGAGGGCCCATGATCACCCATAACTGAAGCTACAGTTGTGAGAGAGGGCACTGTATAACAGACTGCCGCTGTGGAGGGGCAGTGCTCAGGGGCAGAAGACTAGAGGGGGTTGAAGAGAAGCATCACAGAGAGGGGCAGCTTTTCAGTTTCCTCTTTAGAAGGATATTGGAGATTTGGAAATCCACTCATAGTCCAAAGAGGCCAAGAAAAAGTGAGGTCTAAGGAGATCTAAGGAGGTCCAAGTCACCATCAGATGTCCTGACAGCCAGTGAGCTGAGAGGTATCCAGAAACTAAATGGTTGAGTGTTGAGTGACTCCAGTGACTAAGATGGTTCAAGATTCAGGCAAGCCAAGTCTAAAAACATAGTATTTTCTTTTTAAAAAGTTTTCAAAGATTTATTTATTATGTAAATGATGTTCTGCCTGCATGCCTGCACACCAAAAGAAGGCACCCAGATCTCATTATAGGTGGTTGTGAGCTACCATGTGGTTGCTGGGAATTGAACTCAGGTCCTCTGGAAGAAGAGCTGGTGCTCTTAATCTGTGAGCCATCTCTCCAGTCCTTAAAAACATTATTGTCATAAAAAATAGACAAATGATTGCCATAGTTATCATTACGGAATTTCCCTCTCTCTCTCTCTCTCTCTCTCTCTCACATACACACACACATACACACACATTAAAAACTTGGCCAAGTGAGAAAATCCAATAGCCATCCAGCAAACACTCCCTAGTTTCTTTACTTTCATAAAGTTCTGCCCTATATTCCTCTCTCTTTTCCTTTTTCCTCTCTCTCTTTTTTCGTGTGTGTGTGTATGTATGTATGTATGTATGTATGTATGTATGTACACATTCCAGTGGAAGCTTATCTTGCCTCAGCATGGTTTCTAGGATTGCAGGGTCCCATAAGAGTGTGTTCAGTCGGAGCTGGAGTGATGGCTCAGTGATGGCTCAGTTAAGAGCATTGGCTGCTCTTCCAGAGGTCCTGAGTTCAATTCCCAGCAACCACATGGTGGCTCACAACCATCTGCAATGAGCTTTGGTGCCCTCTTCTGGCCTGGAAGAATACAGACAGAATACTATAAAAAAAATTAAAAAAAAAAAAAAAAAAAAAAAAAAGAGAGTTCAGTCAAAACATGAAGACAGGACAAATTTCTAGGTCCTGTGTGTTCACAGAGGGACCAGAAGGAGAATTCTGGTCCAGGATGTCCAGATCCTGAAATTTTAGGTGTCAGGGAAGACACAAGATAATATTTAGCCTCAAATGTGTGAGACCACTCTAGAATTCCTAGTGCAGGAGAGAATGGAGTAGGATTATGCAGAGTGGGATTCACCCTACCCATAATAGACATCTTTGTGGTCCAGATACCCTGGTTTGGTGAGTTGGAGGAAGAGCCTCCCACAGGAGCCTCCAAGATGAATAGTGAGTCAGAAAGGTCCAGAGAAGCCCAGTGTCCACCTGTGGGGACCAAGACCCACAGAAGACAGCCATCTTTGTGGTACTTGGGACAGTGGTCTTGTTAGTTTTGGGCCTGTCTCCGGCAGTGTGGCTGGCTAACTTGAAGGTGGCCATTCCTGTAACCACAGGGTTCCTTCCTACCCAGACCCAAGTAGAAAAGGCAGTGGCCTTTATGCAGTGTTAACTAGGCCCTGAGAGAGTTGTTTAACAGGGACAGGCACACAGGTACCAGGACAGATAACCTTAGAAAATGATGTGAATCAAGGAGCAACTATGTTTAGTGCCCTTCTGGAAACCCAGATCCCCAGCCAGGCCCTTCCAGCATTTCTCTAGCTACATTTTTTTTTTTGGTGGACAAACTTAAAAAAATAGTTTTATTATTTTTAATTAATTGTGTGTGCATGTGTGTATGCATGTGTACACACGTGCATGAGTGTAGGTTCCAGAGGGAGGCCAGGGGTTGTAAGGTTCCCCTGAACAGCTGTAAGCTGCCTGATGTGTGTCCTGGGGACTGAACTTGGCTCCTCTGTAAGAACAGGAAGTGCTCTTAGATGCTGAGCCATTCCTCCAGCATACTTGCTGGCTAAACTGTGTCTTTGGGAGTGTGACTATTCTCATCAGTCAGAAAGTTCTCCATCCCTTCCAAGGAATAAAATGTCTCTGATTCAAAGAGGATGTTTAGGCAAGTCTGTTAGAGCTCATGTTGACACAGCTTCTGAGAACAGGCTCTGTTTCTCACAGCAAAGGGTATCTTCTTCTCCGCACATAGCTTGGATATGGCTTCTAGCTTTGTTGTTTGGGGTATATGTTCTGGAATTCCAAAAGTCAGCACTTATAGGAAGGAGGGGCTGGCTTTAGCTTATACTGAGGTTGCTTGGCTTTTCTGGGGGTTATCAGGGCTCTGGAAGGAGGCTAGCAGTGACACTGTGTTCTGCTTGCACCCCAGGGGCCCTGCTCCTGCTCAGAGGCCATATTTTTAAAATACTTTATTTTTTTCATAATACTGTCATTACAAAAAAATACAAAAAACTACTATAAAAACATTCAGGGGCTTGTCAAAGTGAGAAAACCTAAAGACCCCACCCCAGGACCAGCTGAAGTAGTCTTCTCCCAGCTCCTTCACTATTTGACTTCTATACAACTGTGGGAGAGGGGTGGGGGTCACACAGGCAGAGAGGGGCTGAAAACTTCTGACACAGCCTCCAAGAAAGGTAGGAAATAAGTAGCTTCACATATCACAAAGTGGGGTTTGGAAGTTTGGGGTGGCTAGGCCCTGAGTTCAGAGATGTGGGGAGAAACCTGTGACCCTGAATCTCTTGGGGGGGATAGCTGCCACCTGACCCCAAAGCCCTTGTCCTTCCTGATGATGCCTGGGCGAAGGGTCCTGCCCCACCTCTTAACTATAATGCTTCAGCCCCTTTTTTCTCCACCCTTGAACACTCCTTAGAGCAGCTGCGGGGGGGGGGGGGCAGACCCTACAACTCTGCAGGGTATAGGCAGGGCAGCTGTTGGGGAGGCTCCTGAGTGTTAGTTCACCTCCCTGCCCCAAGTGAAAAGTGTCTCGTGCTCAATGAATGGCCTTGTTCACAGGTAACGGACCTTCCCCTTCCCTATGTCCTCTCCTCTCGTCTCCTAGAGGGACACACAGACCACTTTAGCAGAGTGCATCATGTGCATGAATACTTGTGGGATAGCCCTGGACACTAAAGACCTGGGGGGGGGGGGTGTCCTTTCTGTCCTCTTTTTCCAGAAACAGGAGGGAAGCCAAAGGGAAGGGAGAGGAAGGTGTTAGCAAGGCTGAGAGAGGAGGAGACATGCTATTTACAGGCGTGGACAAGGAATCTATATCTTCAAGTAGCACTCAAGTCACTCTCCAGCCACTGGAGTAGGGACTGGATTCAAAGCTAGTGACAGAAAATTGACCCCTGGCCTGGGCTAGCTCTCCCCCACCTCCCTCCCATTCCCCCAAAGCGGCCCAGCTCTGAAAGGGGTTGGGGACAGGAACATTTTCCTGACAATCAGTGGCTTTTTTGCATTTTAGAAAAGTGCCAGTGTCCCATGGACACCCAGCCAGGTCCACATGAGATGGGGTGTGTGTGGGGGTATTGCTGTGGTAGGCTCCAGACTCGCCAGGGCAGTCTAGGAGCAGGGTAGGTGCTGTAAGAATCTGCCGTGTCTGTGGTGTTAATCTGTCTGGGAATCGAACTTTGAACTCAACAATGAGGTCTCCCCGCTGAGTGGGCACCTTGGGGAAGGGGAGACCCTCCCCCACGGAGTCTCTTCACGGTGCCTGGCTTGATTACATCATTGCAGGGCAAAGGGATCACTCGGCCATCAATGGTGGGAATGTTCACAGTGCAGCCACACAGCGCCTGGGGAAAATAAGGCAGAGAGTGAGGAAAAGGGAGGCAGAGAGAGTGGAGAGAAAGGAAAATAGATGTGCACAGTCATTGGGTGGAGTGGGGTGGTGGATGGATGGGTCAAAAGGAAAGAAGATGCTTCCTATCAGACAGACAGACAATCACACATGCCTACCTCCTTGAGGCTGATCAGTGCACTGTAGAGCACATTGGTGCCATCTCGGCGGAAGTGTGCATGAGGCTTGTCTTTGAGCACGAAGACAATGTCGGCTGGGATGTTGTCAGGTGTGGCATCGCCCTCTTTGGGGAAGGTGATCTTGGTACCTTCCTTCCAGCCACGCTTAATGACGATGTGCAGAATTTTGTCCTCAGTGCGCACAGTTCGCCCATCAGGGTTGAGGCGCCGTCTTGTGATCTTCATGCGCTTAGTAGAGCCGTGGTAGATCTCCTCCAGGGACACCCGAAGCTCGTGCACCACAGGGGGGTCCTGCACCTTGCGTCGGGGGTATAGTGGTTCTGGGGCTCGCCTCGGACCCCTACTCCAGCCCATTGAAGCCAAAGCGGCCAAAGGCACCAAATGGGTCCTCATCTTCATCCACATCCATGTCATCTGGGTCAAAGCCACTGAAGGGCCGAGTGGAGCGGCTGCTGGCAAAGAAGATATCGAAGGGGTTGGAGCCACCAAAGAAGGAAGCAAAGGTGGCATGAGGGTCCCCATGAAAGGTGTAGTGAAGGAGCCACTGGAACCACCTGCCGTGCCACCGCCGGTCTTGAGGCCTAAAGGGGAGGAGAAGTTAGGGGCAGTGTGGCCCATCATGGCCCCCTCCCAGTCTCTTTCCCCTGCCCACTAAGTTGTCAGTTCATGGACCTAGATAAAGAAGCAATCTTTAATTCCCACAGAGAGGGCTAGACTAATAGAGTAAGAAAAGTTTTGAACAGATTAATATCCACGCAATTAACTACATATTTAGGAATGTGTATCTGGGCATGGTGGTGCATGTCTGTAATCTCAATACTCAAAAGACTGGGAAGGTGACTGAGAGTTCCAGGCTAGTCTGGGCTGTGTAGTGAGACCTTGTTTCAAAACACAAACCCAAAAGAACCTGCATCTTCAGATTCCATCAAGCTAGTTAACCAATGAGTGGAAAAGCTAGGACTAGGGGACTTAGTAGATGGCTTCTGTTATATAATTATTCCCACTTAATCAGTCCAAACATGCCTCATAAAAGCTAGGGCAGCTGGCCTCGTATCACATGACAGGCTATACCTGACCCCCAAATCTCTGTTTACTTCCCAAGATACACGGGGCTAGAGACAAACAGATAGGGTTTGGCCATAGAGGGGCTAGTAAGTGACCTGTCCTAAATAAAGTGCAAACACAATCTAGGAGAAAACAGCTTTCATTCTGCTTCATCTTCCCAAACTCTGCTCCAACAGGAAATCAAGAGGCCTCAAAAAACAAGAAAGCTCACTGACATGGAAATGAGGAACTGTTTTCCTAGAAAAAAAATTAAATTACTTTATTTCCATACCCTGACCCTGTGTTACACAGCTTCAGGGACTGTCATTCACACAGCGTACAGACGCAGACTACAATGGACCAGCCCTGCAGCATTCCCCATCCAATGTGGAGCAACTATTACACATCAATGGGCTGGCACCATGTAAGGGATGACTCCAGAGATTCTCTCTCTGGAGTTGGATCTTGTCTAAGGGACTCAGGTTTCTGGATGGTGCTTTCATGGTAGGTGTGTGATGGAATATTGGGAAATATGGGGAGGGAATTAACACAGACTGATACAAAATATATAGATTCACAGATGGGAATCAGGCCAGGGGAAGGCCCCTCTCATTGAAACTTACTTATTTGTTTATTTAATGCTTTTGGTAACCTAAGGCTTTGTACACTTTGGGCAAGCGCTCTAGCATTAGGCTGTATTCTTAGTCCTCTTTGAGGCCTTTTATCTACAATTTCAATTGGCCTTGGGAACCTGGGCCTAAATTATCCTCATATTTCATGGGACCACATGGACAGGTTTGGGTTTCATTAGAAAGGGCAAGTAAGTAGTAGGCATTCAGTGTCTTGTGGCAGCTGCTGCTTAATGCTTAACCTCTCCCCTAAGGGTCTGTTCTTTCTTCCTGTTGAAGGAAGCTAGCTATGAAGCAAATTTAAGTTGGGCAGGGCTGGCAATGGTGGCAAACATTTTTAATCCCAGCACTTGGGAGGCAGAGGCAGACAGATCTTTGTGAGTTTGAGATCAGCCTGGTCTACAGAGGGAGTGCCAGACAGGCTCAAGCTACACAGAGAAACCCTGTCAGCCTGTCTCAAAACAAACAAACAAACAAACAAACAAAAACCCAGATGTGTGTGTGTGTGTGTGTGTGTGTGTGTGTGTGAGAGAGAGAGAGAGAGAGAGAGAGAGAGAGAGAGAGAGAGAGAGAGAGAGAGAGACAGGCAAAGCTTGGTGAGAAAGCAGGAGAATGAACTGATGACAAGAGGGGATAATTCTCACTGTGGGGTTCCTGTTCTACCACCCCACCCCTCCCCACTTCAAGCAGAGAACAACTTGTGCCAAGCCCGAGCTTCATACAGATTCTGTGCACAATTGTTCTGCCTGGCTGTTGAAGAAAAGCAGGGTAGACAGCAAATAGAACTGACTTTCCAAGGCTGTTACTCCCTCCCTCCAACCCAGAGGTCTTCCCGGGGCTACTGTGCATGTGATCTACACCAGGACCCAGGAGCTGCCTAGGGTCTGGGTCTAGGTGTTGCCTTCACTTGGGTTTGGTCATGTATGAGGTGGGGGGAGGGAAGTTTCTTCTTCAACTCCTTTCCTAAACAAAGGTTAGGCTAAGTTCAGCATTGAATGCAATTCTGAGAAAGACCACAGGCGGCATGGTGCCTGCACTGCCTCCCTTCTTTCCCTACTCCCATCACTTCCCATCCTCCCTCCTTAGCTGCGAGAATGCCTGGGATTAGAGCAGGTGCCTGGGCTCTGAGAACTGGCAAGTCTAAGAATGATCAGGGAAAAATGGAATGAGCTCACAGCATGGAGACTGAAAAGGGGGCTGGGAAGAGGGGTACAGGTAAGAGAATGGCAGAGATGAACAACAAAATGAAGAGGGGCTGGGAGGAAATGCTCTTGAGCACCTGCTTTTAATCAGGCACAGTACATGCCATTAGCCCATTTCATTCTGAGCACAGGCTGGGGAAGGTGAAGAGGAGGACAGTGTGAAAGAATGGTGGATGTCGTTAGGAGGAAGGGCAGGTCTTCCCAGAAAAGGAGAGTCCTCAGCTGTGACAATGTCTCTTAATATAGCCTGACAGGTGCCTGTGGCTGGCGGGTGGCAGGCAGGGGCCCCGAGGGGGCAGGCCCAGAATTAGCAGCTACATCATGCCTGTGGGATGTGCTGGGAGGAGCCAGGCTCTTAGAGGCTTTATTTGGGCCTTTCCTGCTGCCTGCCCTGTGCATGTCCACCAACTGCCCTGGGAAGGATATGATGCCAACAACATCTCCCTTTCCACTCCTGGATCCCTGCCACTTCCTCTGGGAGGCAAATCTCTGTTCTGCTGGCCTGAAGTGGCTAGGGATTGGGGGACGGTGGCAACAGCCATCTCCACTCAGAACTCTAGTGGTTAATTCCCTGGCTGTTCAAGGGCCAGACTTTTATGCTGATGACTGTAAATGCCATCCTCACAGAGTCACAGACTCACTCTCCCCAACCTTTCAGATCAGCCAATGAAGCAGCAGAGACTTCAGGCAGGACTAATAAGGCTGGGAAGGAAAGGGAGGGGGGCACTCTGGCCCAGACTCCAAACTCTAGGGCCAGAAGGGGACTAGGGAGGGGGAAGAGAGAGGGATAGGGAGGAGAGTGAGCTGAGACCAGGTAGTGAGTGAGTAGCTACTCTAAGGCAACCTTCCTCCTTCAACCCCGCTATGAACCCAGGGCTCCAGAGAAACTCAGGGGTCCAGGTTTGGGTCCATACCACCGTCTTACCTTCCTCCCCATACTGGTCATACAGGCTCCGTTTTCTTAGGGTCACTCAGCCACGTCATAGGCCTCAGCAATCTCCTTAAACTTCTCTCCTCAGCGTTGGGGTTCTTTGTTCTTGTCTGGGTGGTATTTCAAGGCCATTTTCCGATAGGCTTTCTTGATCTCATCCTCATTGGCCCCTGATGGGATTCCGAGAATCTTGTAATAATCTTTTCCCATCACAGCCACTGGACCGGTGCTGGGCTCCTTGTTTCTGCAAGAACCCAGGGCCAATCTTAGGTACCCTGTTCTCTACAGCCCAGCCCCCTCCTGCTGATCCTGTAGCCCTTAAATGACTCCCTGTGTGACCTTCAATAGGTCATGCCTGTTCTCTGGGTCTCTGTGTCCCATCTGTAAAGTGAAAGTTTTGGACTAGATGATGTCTTCCAGTTCTGACATGCTAGGATTCGGTCATTCCCTTCGCTTCTGGATGAAGATTGTGGCCCACTTCTTGGGACTAGGCTGAGTCCCGAGCCCTTGGGCCAGCCTGAGGACCCCTGAGAGACCTTTCTGAATGAGATGGCACTGTGAACTGACAGACTCTCACAGAAGCTGTCGAAGGTCAGTGCACTGAGTGAGGTCACCTGAGCTTTGTAGTCTCTCCTACGCCACACCTCAGGCATGGTGCCCGGGCTGGAGGACAGCTGGGAGCAGTAGCCCAGGACCAGCTGAATCAGGGTATGGGAATTGGGAGTCTTTTCTGCCACTGGGGACCCCAGATCCCTCTGCCCCCCCCAACTATGCTAAGCTTCCACATGTGACTCAGATCACGAGAGTGACTCACAGCTTTGGGAACTTCTGTTTCTCACACCCTCATTAGCAAGGGGGGGACACTGTCTATCCCCCAACCAGGGTAACAGTTGCCTTTGCTTGTTTCCCGAGTATCTACACACTGAAGTGTGAATACATGTCTATGCTGCCTACAAGTGCCGATGGTAGTGAACAAAAGCACCGGAGATAAGGCTTTCTTAAGCCTAGGTGTCAGGAGACAGGCGGACACTAACCACCATGTCCTAAATACCTTTGCTGCAAGCCCCCTCCTCTATCTGCCCCTACGGTTTAGGATCTGAATCCGTGCTAGGCTTATACTCCTCCAATTACTCCTTCTAAGTGGGGTTCAAGGACATCAGCGTGGGGCTCTGATTCTTCCACTCTAACCTGCATTCATCAGTGGATCTGTGGATGATATGAAGAGAGGGGACTTGAGGGAATGGCTAGATGCAGTCCTCTGGCCTGTTTGAGGTGCAGCCAACCCTTGTCAAAACAGAGAGAACCAGAGTTTTCTAGCAATGTTCTGGCAGCCACAGCTGAGGCCTTTTTTTCTGCTCGAGTACTTCACAGTAGTGAGATGGACAAGATGTCCTAGCAGAAGAGCTGTGACAGTTAGGAAAAGCTCTGGTGTCCCAGGTAGGCAAAGAGAATGACCTTAGCCCTGCCCCTACAGAGCCTGCTGCAGGTGGCTAGGTTGACTCATGGTACTGGGAGTCACCTCCTTCTGACAAAGAGAAGGCACCACCATAAAGGCGGGTACTCCCCCATTTCCCCCACACCAGCATGTCACGTCTGTGGGGGAGACTGGCGTTGGGGGAGGCAGAGAAGAAAGAGCATCTGGGGAGGGCAGCCATTTTCGGAAGCGGCATTAAAAGCAGTTTGAGAGGGAGATGGGGTGGTCTGCCATCTTTGCCTCAGCCCACACTTTCTTTACCCCAGGATTGAAGGAAACCCTAGGACAGCAACAGGGGCGACAGGGAACTCCAGCAGAGGACAGAGGGCAAGTGGCATGGCTTACCAGCCCACCCACCTTGTTGTGGTCCCTTCATTAACTCTTTACCCACCTGCCACCTTCCTCTCTGGCACCCACCTGCCTAGCTATTCTCCACCCACAATTCTCTTGCCTCCATAGACACAGGGTGAACTCTCAGGACCTGCCTCCTTTCCCACCTCTCTACCCTCCTTCCCTCTCCCTCCCCACAAGCCACGTGGCAGAGTGACAAAGGAGCCCCATGGCATGGCTCTGCCTTTGATGAGGAATGAGGAATGTGTTAAGGGAGAGCTAAGAATTAAATAAAAAAAAGGAGAAGAAGAAATGAGGATAAATAGCAAAAGGGACTGTGGAGGACAGGGAGGAGAGAGGGTACTGACAGTGGGGTGTAAGAAATGACAAAAGCAAACGGCTGAAGTGGAAAGCAGGTGACTGATGGCTTGAGAGGGAGAACCGAAGGACTGGAATACTGGAGATGTTTGTGGAAACAGAGTTTGTGGGAGATGAATGGTATGGGGTACAATTCATTCAAACATACAGGTGAAGTGAACGGATGAGATGAGGGGGTGCCAGGGAGGAGGGGGACAGTGCAGGGAATGGCTGATGTGGAGGATTTGACTCGGCATGGCTAGGGAGTGCCCCTGCTCCGGAGGGACTTAACGCAACTGTACAAAAACCCATTCAGCGTCCAGCTCGAAGTTTTAAGGGTTCCAGCTGAATTTTAAACATCAAGCTGGCTAAGAAGTCTTCTCCCCAGAAGTGTGGGAAGCTCCGGGAGCTCCTCGAGCCTGTAGTGGGGGTGCTGCTGGGGGTGGGCAGGAGAGCACTGTGCGCTTAAACATGCCCAGCCAAGCCCTCACCTCTGATCGCTCCACCGGAGCCTGCTTGGGACGCTGTAGCTCTGGAAGCCACCTCCTCAGATTCTCAGAGGCCCTTGCCCAGCAAGGCCCGTCTCGTGCAGAGGCTGGACCTGATCCCCGGTGCGGAGTGAAGGGGAGAGGTCCAGCGGCCACCTGCTCTCAGGTACAGCAGTGTCTGGCTGAATGCGAGTGGCTGTATGTCTGTGTGACAGTGAGGATGGAAGTGACAGTATGTGCTTGCTGAGTGGCAGCGTGTGTACCTGTGACAGGTATGATAGTGAGGGCCCTGCGAGAGGCTGTGAGCTCCCTCTGCGCCTCTCTGGGGAGGACCCAAACCCAATCCCCAAGAAGCTACTCAATGAAGTCACTGACGGGGAACCTCCTCCCTCCGCAGATGGGCGGGGAGGGGCGGGGCAGAGCCGAGCCTGGCCGGGACAAAGGCGCGGCAGGGAGAGGAAAGAGGGGGGTTCGCGCGGGGGAGGGGGGTCGGTGATGTCACCCCAGCTGGCTGGCCCTGGCCTGCTCAGAAACGCCTGCCCGGCGCAACCCAATCCGACCCGACCCAACCCGACCCTGGTCGCAGACACCCAGCACCTGGCAGACCCCGGGCTTCCAGGCCCCGCACCTATGAAGCGGAGGCTATGGACCCTCGGTGTCCCACCCCCCACACCAGGACCTGTCTTCTCGACGCCCCACTCCCGGGACCCCCGAGTCCTCGCTCAGCGCCCTCACCGGTGAGGAGCTGCGGACGCCGCCGCGGTCCTTCAATCAGCCGCTGCCCCCTCCCCCGGCTCCGGTTCCGCCGCCTCCACTCGGGACGAGAGTCGCCTGCCCGCCGGCCGCAGACAGCGGGACAGGGAGCCGCCCCCACGGCTCCGCCTCCGCGCTTCCCATTGTACTGTCTGCCGTCACTCAGCTCAGACTCTGCTGTGATTGGACACCTCTCAACGAGCGTCCGGGTGATAGCCACCCCTTTCTCCGCCCCTGTCACCCGGCCACACGCGCACACATTCGGGGCAGTGATTGGTGTGGGTGTGATTGGTGCCCCTCCAGGATCAATCAACCACACCTCTTCTCCATCTCGTCGTGTCATTGGTGAAAAGGACAGAGGGAGGCAACTCCAGGCGCCCTTTGATTTTATTGGCTCGTCCCTGTGACTTCGACCCAAGCCTTTGGGCAACTACATTAGCCCAATCTCCAGAATGGAGATGAGACATGCTGGCCGCCGCTTGAGTCCAGGAAGAACCTTCTGGAAAAAAGTGAACCTCAAAGACAACCTAATAGGAAAAACTGCGCTCACCAGTTGGCGGTGACACCAGGAATTCTTCTTTTCTTCATTTAGGAGAGTCAAGTAGGTAGAAAATAGTGCACCGGGGGAGGTGTAGCCTCAGGACCATTGCCAAAATGTCCCCTCTTCTTACCTGTCTTTTATCAAAGTGTGAGCCAACCTGACCTGACCTGGTTTAGCTTTACCGTATCTTGATCTGGGGTTGACCTGTCATGGCTTAACTGTTACACAAAACAGACCGGGATAGACCTGAGACGTGTCCTTGCCATCTCCACTCTTCACTAGTAACTGGTAACTACAGGAGTGACACCTTTCCGATTCCGTCCAACTCCTCTCCATTTTTTGCGTAGTCCTTTCACGATGGCTGCTGGCTGGCTTGGGAGCAGCCGTTTCTCAGCCACTTGGGGGTTCACAGAGCCCAGTTGAGACCCCTTACTACCAACCTTTCATCTTTTTTTGTAAATCCTTTTTCCTTAGCCCCATGAAATCCAGCCTTTCCTCACCCCAGGATTCAGTCTTGTTCTGTATTTTTCTTTTCTCTTTCTCTTTTTTCTATTGTCTTACTCGTAATTCTCCCTATTTACGTGGTCTGCAATATCACAGCTCATAGCTCTCCCTTCAACCCCCTACCTCAGCTTCTTACGGTCCTCTTTCTTAACACCCTCATACACTGTCATCTCTGCCCCCAACCCCCAGTAAATCATTAAATCTCAGCCCCAGTGTCCCCGATATTCAGAGCAGGAGGGGCTGCGGAGGCGGTCGCCAGCGGAAGCCGCCGCTCCAGCAGACACCGAGCTTGGCGCCCACGTTACTGTCTCCCAGGCCCATCTGTGCTGGAGGGAGCGGGGGTGGGAGGGGGTAATCTGGGGGTGAAGAGGGGGAGGGGGTTCTTGGGAGATTTGATGACAAAGAAAAGGCCTTAGAAAATGCTCTCGCCCCATTCTTTGCCAGTTTCAAGAGACAGATTTAGATACCTACGAGGCCGTGCAAGCTGGATAGAACTGTGAACTGAGGCTTGGAGTACCTAGGTCCCAGATTAGGGCAGGAGAGGGGCCTGGAATTTGGAGAAAAAACTACATATTCTAAACTCCCTGCCCCTTCCTGATGTGCCACATGTAAAGGAATTTGAGCTTAGAGTAAGAAGAGGAATTAGGGTGAAGAGAGGGAAGTGGGGTAGAGGAGTGATGAAGGGGGGGGGCATAGCGTGATCAGTATGGGAACTAACAGGTATCTGGCTGAAGGAGGTGGGTTGGGAACAGGAAAGGGCCCAGAAGGTAGGGTGGGAGGCAAGAGGAAGTGAGGGGGTGAGATGGGCTAGGGTGGAGATTGTAGGAGCAACAAAATGGGACAGAGAGACCAGAGGAGGAAGGACGGGGAGGAAGGGATGAGGGAATGGAGCAGGGTGGCATGGATATGGGTAGTGTGGGAAGAGGGGGCCTGGGAGTGGTACTGGCTCCTGTGATTTGCGGGCTCTCACTATCCTTTCTCCTGATTTGAGGGGCCCCAGTTGTCAGTGGCTAGCCAAGCTTTTTTCTAATTCCAAATCTGCTCTTGCTGCTCCCGGCCTTGTCCATGCTATCACAGAGGTCGAGTTTAGTCACAGGCCTTTACCTGGTTCTGCCAATGCTAAACTGTGGGCATGGGCTTCAGGGACTCTAGGCTTGTGTCCTTAGAAGTGGGGCCCAAACTCCATTGTCTTCCTGGATCACTGCTGCTGCCTTCTGTCCTACTATCCAGGGCGCCCAGAGCACAGTATAGACTGTAAGAATGTGAGGGCTGGGGGTCAGGCAGCCTGTTGACCTTGAGGGGCCACTGCCACATCTGTGCCTCACTTGTTCACGGCAAACGGGCCAAGCAACAGCGGCAGCTCACAGGGCTGTTTTGAGGGTTAACTAAGGTGACACATGTAATGGTCTTCATTCTGTGACTATCAGTCAATCAAATGAACTCTTACTGTGTATTCAGGGCTAGCTGGGTGTGTGAGTGAAACTACACATGCATGTGTCTGATTGGGAGTTATTTACTGTTGTAATCAGGATTCCGTTTGTAAGGGTGTATCTGCCAATTATTTTTGTGTGTAGTATGCCTGATTCTGTACTTGCTATAGATATGTGATTTTGTATCAGCACACATGTATGCTTAAATAAATGGCTGTATAGGCATGTGACTACATCACGAATAGTGAGGGATGTGGCTATTGACAACATTTCTACCAGTGTATGTATGCATCTGTGATCATGTTGGCTCCAAACACCCCCGCTTGTCCTCCCTCCCTCATGGAGACGTCATAGCCCTAGGTGCCCCCTCATTTCCTCACCCCAAGGGAACCGGAACCTGTAGGCAGGGGAGTGGGGGTAGGTACCAGTGAGGAGGTGTTTAAGCAGGAGCCTCATGTTCCCTCCCAGACTGTATATGGGAGGGGGAGGCCCGATCTTGTACATCACAAATCCTCCAGAGGAAGTGCTTCCCCCCCTCTGCCTGTTCCTAGTTCCCTGTCTTGTCACCATGGCAGCAGTTGCCAGGGCTCCCATGGTTGCTAAGATCTGGGTGTGGGAGGATGCCAGGCCCTGTTGCTAGTGAAACAGAATCTGGAGGCAAGGAAGACTACCCCCATGGCTGCCGGCTCTATGCAGAGACAGCTCTGGCTCTTGGGCTACCCCCTCCCAAGCTGAACCTATGATTTGTATTGGCAGTGTGATGTGTGAGGAGGGTTTAATATGGAGCTGGGACTTCAATACCTTCTGAGGAGAAAAGGGTCCTTAGTCTGCCCCCCATGACCACTTTTAAAGAGAGTTTCTGAGAAACTAGAGGCCATCTTATTCTCTTTCTTATCTCCCCTACTGGTCCCCTGAGTGGAATCCATGTTTGAGTTCTCCAGTCAGTGACTGGCTACTCATCATGTGATGTTTCACTGGGACCTAGGAATGCTGCTTTGAATGCAGACTGTGGCCAAATTGTTAACTTCTCATTTGGTACATGCTTTGTGCTGACATATGAGCATAGGGCTAGTCCCACACAGATTTCCAGCTTTGGCATCTGCTTGAGACACTGACTCTGGTTATAATTTTGGCCAAAGGAATCCCTTGAATCCAGCCTCAGCCTCAGCTTCAGCTTTTATTTCCTAGATATAGTTAAGCCCTAATTTTAATGCTAGACATGTGAACTCATTGTTTCTTTTCACTGACTGAGCACTGACCAGTGATTTAACTTCCTGGTACTTCCTGGCACCTTGAACTAAGCAGAAAAGTGATCATCATATGTAGTTTCTCACTTTGGACGGAGATGGCAGTTCTAGTGATGGCCAGCAGAGGGTGCGTAGCATAAGATTCTCAAGGCAAACTTTCAAGAGCCAACCAGTGAACTAAAGCTAAGGATTTAGTTTTGCTACCTAAACTTTAAAGTCATGTGACTGCAGAGCATACAGAACTATCTTCAGACCAGCTGGGATAAGGGCTGGGAAGGTGCAGAAAGGTGCTTAATGTGTCTGACACCCTTTCCCCCCAATGTGGACTGGTATTGTCAAGAGGACTCAGGACCTTACCAGTTTTCACACTTTCAGACTCAAAACTTTTGTGATATGTTTCACCTTTCATCTATGTTGTATTTGAGATCCCTCCAGCTGTATATGCTCCACTGCAAAATCAGAAATCTGCACCACTCACATCTGTCCTCTCCATCTGCATCGCTCACCTCTGTCCTCTCAATCTGCACCACTCACCTCTGTCCTCTCCATCTGCACTGCTCACATCTGTCTTCTCCATCTGCATCGCTCACCTCTGTCCTCTCCATCTGCACCACTCACCTCTGTCCTCTCCATCTGCACCACTCACATCTGTCCTCTCCATCTGTACCACGCACCTCTGTCCTCTCCATCTGCATCGCTCACCTCTGTCATCTCCATCTACCACTCACCTCTGTCCTCTCCATCTGCACTGCTCACCTCTGTCTTCTCCATCTGCACTGCCCCACATCTGTCCTCTCCATCTGCACCACTCACATCTGTCTTCTCCATCTGCATCACTCACATCTGTCCTCTCCATCTGCATGGCTCACCTCTGTCTTCTCCATCTGCACCACTCACATCTGCCCTTTCCATCTGCACCACTCACATCTGTCCTCTCAATCTGCATCACTCACCTCTGTCTTCTCCATCTGCACCACTCACATCTGCCCTTTCCATCTGCACCACTCACCTCTGTCCTCTCCATCTGCACCACTCACATCTGTCCTCTCCATCTGCACCACTCACATCTGTCTTCTCCATCTGCACCACTCACCTCTGTCCTCTCCATCTGCATCACTAACATCTGTCTTCTCCATCTGCATCACTCACCTCTGTCTTCTCCATCTGCATCACTCACCTCTGTCTTCTCCATCTGCACTGCTCACATCTGTCCTCTCCATCTGCATCACTCACATCTGCCCTCTCCATCTGCACCACTCACATCTGTCCTCTCCATCTGCACTGCTCACCTCTGTCCTCTCCATCTGCACCACTCACATCTGTCCTCTCCATCTGCACTGCTCACATCTGTCCTCTCCATCTGCATCACTCACATCTGTCCTCTCCATCTGCACCGCTCACCTCTGTCCTCTCCATCTGCACAGCTCACCTCTGTCTTCTCCATCTGCACTGCTCACATCTGCATTGCTCACGTCCACTCTCTCCATCTCTACCACTCACATCTGCCCTCTACAGGATTCAGGCCTTCAGGGTTTTTGTTGTTTGTTTTTGTTTTTTTGAGACAGGGTTTCTCTGAGTAGCTTTGGAGCATGTGCTGGAATTCACTCTGTAGACCAGGCTGGGCTAGACACTTGGAGATCTGCCTGCTTCTGCCTTCCTGTGTGCTGGGATTCAAGGCGTGCACCACCACTGCCCCTTTCATTTTTTTTTTTTCCATCTCATCTGCCTTGTTTCATTCCAGCCATTCAAGGCTTTCAGTCTGTGCTTGTGCCAGGAGTGCTGGACATACCAAGGCTTGAACAACATGGCCTGCCTCCCTCACTTGCCTAGACTTCTTTCCATATAACCTTAGGTTACATTAATTTATTTAATTTTTTTTTTCTTTTTTGGTAGCTAACTCATATAGATCACTCATACCAAGTTAAAACCACAAAGTCTTTTTTTGCCCGAGCTGCTGATTCATCTCTGGTCTATTATGGTTTTGAGAAAAAAAAAAACTTGAAATAAGTTGAATAAAACCATTTTGATGGTACTTTTCTGAATTTGAGGACAGTCTTTGAGCCTGGAAATTTCTACATTTGATGTTTACTTAAAGTGGAAACAAAGGGCCGACAGTCTGTATCTGGCTGACTTCAGCACTGTGGACAGAGACCACTGGCGGTAACTCCTGCTATGCCTGGGACCGCAGGGGAGTGGGGGGCGGGGCGGGGTGATGACACAGCTTCAGAGGGAACCAGAATCTAGCTGCTCACTCAGCGCCTTTCCTCTTGCCAGCCTCATTCTGCTTCTTCTATCAGCCCAGAGGGCAGACATGACAGGGACTGTTCTCTAGATTTTACAGACGAGGAAATAGGTTCATAAAGTCAGATCCACCGGAACTCAGGGGAAAAGTGGGGTTGGGGAGAATACTGGGTTTAACTTGATGTTTAGAGAATTGAGTAGCACTGTTTTTTCTTTGGGGGGGGATGACTTTCTTGGGAGACAGAGGGAACATACAGAGCAGGGAAAGGTGAAAGTTTGTTTGGAGGTGGAGTCCCAGCAAGCCCTGGGAGCAAGTGGCAGCTGGTGAGGTCAGGGTCCTAGCAAGGGATTAAACTTCCAGCTAGGACTGCTGAATGGAGGGAAGGGAAGCTTCCTTGTTCACAGAGATACAAGGTTTTAATTTTTATTTCATATTTGTATATTTTTTGTGCATGAATAGCTGGTGAAAGTCAGGGTTCTAACAAGGGATTAAACTTCCAGCTAAGACTGCTGAATGGAGGGAAGGGGAAGCCTCCTTGTTCACAGAGTAGGCGCGGTTTTAATTTTTTTTTATTACGTATTTGTTTATTTTGTTGTGCAGGCATTCCATGACACGAGGCAAGCAGAAAGGCAATCTGAGAAGTTAGTTCTCTCCATCTGCCATGGGGATCAAATTCCAGATCATTAAGCCTGAGGCAGCAAGTGCCTTTGCTCTTTGAAACAATCTTACAGCCAAAAATCTAGTTTTTATACCTTTTGCTACCGTGATGCTCAGCTTCCAGAGTCTGGAGATTAGAAGGAACTCCTGGTGATGTCACCAAACCTCCCCAAGTCAGGTGAGACACTCCCTGCCCTATGGGAAAAGCCTAGAGGGCAGAGGTATGGAAGCAGGGTGTAAGCAAAAAAGAGTTGTGCCGGTGGTGAAACTTCTGTAGTGAAGCTGCGAGTCCTGGTTTCCTGTCTGGGTCTATTTTGAGGAGTGGGAGAGACGAGGAGGTGCTAGACTAGGCTTGCAATAGGTCCCCCTTGGAAGTGCTTTGACAAGCAGCACACACACACACACACACACACACACACACACACACACACAGACAAAAGACAAAGTACAAGGTGTCTGGTTTTATACTCAGGCCTGGAATTGGTCAATGATAGGAAATAACAGAGAAATGGGATGATTCCAAACAACAGGGGAAACATGCAGCAGAAACAATATCACAATGTCTTTATTATGGTTTCTGCGGTGCCCAGCCTCTGGGAGCTCCTGCCCGGAGTACTGTGAAGGCTGAGTCTCAGGGAGGAGCATGCAGCTGTAGACAGGAAGACAAGGGCTTGGGGTCGGTCCCTTCTGATTACTGTCAAGTTACCTTCAGCAGAAAAGTACATAAGAAGGACATGAGGAACCAGAGGGCCTTGGGTCCTCAGAGATTCTGGAAGGGCTCGGGTCCTCCCTCCCAGCCTGTTTGGCTGGAAACAGATCACAATATCCCTTAATGGTTGGAGGCTAAATTTGATGGCCTTTGCTGATTACAGATATGTGGAGAGGCCAGCCCTTTTCATTCCAAACTGTACTGGAATTGGGCTTTTATTCAGTGGTCCAGATAAGACCTGACCCTCTTCTCTGTGCTCCGGGTTATTAGTGCATGCAGCCCAGAGGGAACAGCTTTTCTTTAGTGTTGGACTAGTGAGAGTTTTGTAATCTATTGTTTCTTTTCAAGGTTGCTTAAAAATAGTGTGGCAAAAAGCAAGCAACACCAGGAGGGAACACTCGGCTCACTGTATTCCAGGGCTGATCTGTGGGAACAGGCCATATACTGATCATGTTCACTTGAGATCTCCATTGTCTGGGCCATAGCAAGGACCAGGGGAGATACTGTGAACAAATTAAACCCAAATGCAAGGAGAATGTAGTGATTTGATGCCACTGTAAATGGCAGCTTAAGAGGCTAGTAGTTACAGATGCTGCCAGGGTGTTCTGAAATTCTGGCATCAAGGTTGTTTGCCTTTTAGTGCCAAGTACAGAGATAGTCATGTGCCACATAGTGACATTTCAACCAACAACAAATGGCATGTCCAGTGGTGGTCCCTTAGGTTATGTTGCCTGGTGATGTGGTAGCTGTCTTGGTTTGTGTAAAGACACTCCAATGACTCAGCTCTCAGAATGAGCTTCCAGAATGGAATTGGGTTTCTTAGTGACTGGTCCAGACAAGACCTGGCCTTATTCTCCATGCTCTGTGCTCACTGGTGACTCTACATGCATGTGTCTCTCTATATGCATATGTAGTGCATGACTGCATGTGTACCTTTACTCTGCTGGTTGGAAAGAGACGTGGAATACCAATACCAGAGCCTGTGCCAGTTCAAGTTTTGTGCCTCTTGGGTAGTCATGGCTGGATGGGCAGAGCCTTCTCATAGCTAGAGTGTTCTCTGCACTGTCAGAAGCTGTGATGCCTACAGTAATTGTTGTGCTTTGGACTAAGGCATGGGCGACCTTGGTATTCTCATTTCCCTGTGAGTGCCCTCTTCCCAGGCAGGTTGAATTCTGTGCCTCTATTTTGGTGATAGGAATGGGGTACTCCAAGACTTGGCCACTTAAGCAAGGTCCAGGTGACCTCCCATAGGGAGCACTAGGGCGAAAGGCAAGTGTCTACCCTGCCAGCCCATTGCCTGGGCTGGGGGGTAGGAAAGAGGCAATGTATTCATGGCTTCTGCTGCGGCTATCCTCGAAGGAGAAGAGCACTTGAGTTGGATGGTACCTAGGAATGAGGACAGTGCTCCATCCCCTGGGATAGCCTGGGGTCACTGCCTCAGGAGGAGGGTGGGGACTGACCGTGGAGAGGTTGTGCAGGCTCAACCACTCTCAGGGACTCTGGTCCTGCAGTTCTGCTGTGTCGCCCCAGAGCCCCTTCGTTTAATTCTGAGGTACGTAGATGAGAAGTGCTGGAGAAAAACCAGGCTTGGTGCAAGCAGTCTTCAGAGAGGCATATGTGTAGCCCAAGTCTCCCATTTGGGAAGAACATTGATCTTAATTGTTGGCAGCCAAGACAGAAGAGACTGAAACATTTTCTCATACCCTCATCAGAGCCAGACATTAATTTTTGCACTTGGCAGGATTTCAGACAGTCACAGTGATAGGAAGGCTTGAAAAGGGCTGAGTCCTGCACTGATGGACGTACACCTCTGTTTACCTGCATGGGGCTCCAGAAATACCTCAAGAGAGACTGTAGACACTGGGGTTGGGGTGCCTTCTGTAACAACAGACTAGTGAGCAATGGACCCTTGCTTTGGTACAACACTAGGTGCATATGGGAAAGAGGCCAGCTGTTGTGTGGGCTGTTTTGTTTCTCCAGGATTCATTTATGGATTGGGACTGCCATCCCTTTGCTTGGGGTAGAGTCCCTTGGGCCCTTTGCATCAGGAACCTACAGGGAAACTACTGAACTGGATAGGAGGGTAATCCCAAATGGTCCTATTGTGGATGAGCTGTGGGGCTGGCTTTGCAAGTTTTAGGACCCAACCATCTTGATGTGGCCTGTGGTCTTTTGCATTCACCTGTAGGTCAAAAACTCAAAACAAACAAGCAACCCCCCCACACACACTGCAGCTCCAGGTAGCAAGCATCTTCTTGATCTGTAAGGACCATGGAGCATGATGGACTCCCAGTACCCATGACTGGGGAGTGGTAGGAAAAGCGCTGTTCAATTTCCAAAGCCCAGAGATGATCTCTGTTCAAAATGTCTTGTGAGGTTTAGCAGCTCACAGCCTCAGGGACAGATGGTGACTCACCGGGAGAGTGAGCAAGAGACCTTGTATTTAACATGCTTTAATCTTCTCAATGGAAAACCCAGGGCTGGCTGCTACAAACACAGTCCTCTAAGCCTAGGAGCTTTGTGCTTTGTTTTTGTTGTTGTTTTCCTTTTTGACTAGATCACATAATGGAGCCTCTTCCTGGTCAGTCCTGTGAATGTTACTGAGTAGTTTTCATTGTAGTTACCAAGTCTCCCTTGTGTAACTTACTATTTAGAACAAGCTGGCTTCAACTCACTTAGAGACCACATGTCTCTCGGGTGCTGGGAGCCAAGGAATTTATATACCATCATGCCCAGCTTCAAATGCTGGATTTTAAAAGCTGTGGGTTTCAAAATGAACCCACATGTATCTCTGTCTGTGGCATCTCAGCCCTAAATAATCTGTCTCCAGCAGTGTACCACCCTGCTTTAGGTCAGGCAGTTCCTGCAGAAAGAGACCATCACAGAGGCTCTAGGCAAGCTTTGGTTGCAGATCCTGCTCCACCTGGTATCAACACAGAGATATGCTTGCCCCTTCTTTTGTATCTCCACTCCAGAACAAGTGCTTTGAGCAGTGGGAATATAGCTTCTGCTTAGCTTGAAGAACCCCTCCCTTGTCAGAACTGGCCTTGCTAAGTCATCAGGTTGAAAATAGAAATCCCAGAACCTAGACCTGAGGTCCAGGCTGAACCACATCACGTACAGCTTGGAGAGCTTCAGAACAGGGTGGTGGGGTTGAGCCAAGCTGCAGGCAGGCTTGGTGCAGCTATGACCACATGCCTCTCAGCCTGAAGCTCCAGCTTCCTATTGTGGAGGAAGACATGAATGGTGTGGGAGAAGCAGCAGCGTTATCCCATGAGTGGGGAGAAGGACAGACTTCCTTCTTGGGGCGCTGAGCTAGGACATCTTGATGGTTGAGATACAAATCTTCCCAAGCCTTGGTTGTGTCTCTTTTCTGTTGTGTGACTGTTAGGGATTCTGTAGAGCTCACTCCATCTGGCTGGCCTGCTCTCGTATAACACCACATTTCTATGTCAGTGGTGGTGTTGGGCTGGGAAGCAGGAGGAAGCCCTCGCCTCTATTCTTCTCGACCATGAGACTGTATCCTCACTGACCTCTATTGGCAGCCAGGTTGAAGCATCTCCCACAGAGGGTGTGATTCCTGCCAGTGTATTTGTTCCACTCAGGTCCCTAGAGCTTTGGATCACACTATACCATTCAACAAATAGGGCCAAATCACCTTGGTTTTCCTGGTCTGCTAAGGGCTTGTGGGAAAGCTGGATGACCTGGTTGAAAAGTTCCTGGAGTCACAGATTCTGGGAGAGGCTGTCTCCACTTTTTCCAGTCAGAAATCCACAAGCTGGTTTCCTTTTCTGTCACGAGGAATTGAGAGTTAAACACAACCTTGAGATGATTTCCCCAACTGTTCTCCCACCACAGCATACCTGAGAGACACACAGACACTTACGAGCAACAGGAGCTCATCACGGAGGATTTCAATGTGGGCAGGGGCCTCTTGGCACATCTCCTGGGGGGAGTGGGAACTGACCTGCCTTTCTTTCTATGCAGGAAGTCAGAACAATGACCCAGCCAAGAAAGAGCAAGGACAAAATATATCCTACACCAGGAGTTTCACAAAGCGATTCTGGTCTTTTTTCATCCAGAAAAAACAAAACAACAAAACAAACAAACAAACAAACAAAGAACCAGAGTTGAGAGGCAGCGGATGTCTAGGCATGTATGTGGCTGTATGTGCTTGTGCACATATGTATGCATGTGGTGGCAGGTAGTTTTACAATGTGAGGGCAGGGAGGTGGTCCAGTAGCAGGTGATGCCCATAGCTCTGCCGGGCTTCTCAGTATGGCGAGACTTGCATACTCTATTTTGGGGGGAGACGGTGGCTTCAGTGCCATAAAAACTTAATGACAGAGTCAGGGTGCTGCATGCCCATTCCTTGGGTCTCAGTGCCAGAGATTGGTTAAGGACAGACAAGGGAGAGGAGGGAGGGGATGCCATACAGCACTGAGCTTCTCTGCCCACACTATCCTAGAGTTTCAGGTGGAGTAGCCCCACTGCTTAGAGGCAATACAGCCCAGATGTAGATGGCCATTCTCTGGAAGGTGACCCAGTCCATATCTGCAGAGGGAGAGAACAGGTTTGCTAGGCTGAGTGCAGAGCCTGAAGGTCCACAAGCCCCAATCCAGGGCAGGGCTGCCACAGGCTAGTGAAACTGGGGACGCTTGCCTCGTGACTAGCATGGTTAGGGTGCGGCTGAAACCAAAGCTAAGGAGATCAGCTGTCTGGGGTCATATGTATCTAGGTCAAATCTTCTATTTTGGAGGTGATGGTAATACCCTTTTTATTATAAGAAGTGTTGGCAATGGTGAGGCTATATACAGCCAAGAGGGTCTGCCACCTGGACTCTCTCATACTCTGTGGACAGTGGGACCTTGTCTTCCACTCTCCTGCTACTGCTGCCGGCTAGGCTGCTGTCTGCTATGGGACCCACATGGCTGATGCTGCCAGTCACCAAACTTGTATGTTAGGAGCAGAACAACAAGAGGCCTGACCCATCCCTCCCAAACTCGGGGAAACTATGGACCCAGACATGGGGCACAGTCTAGGACAGGAGCTGCCCCTACACAGTCAGTAGGGTCGCGGTCCTCGACCTAGTTCACAAGGAATACCTGCCCACAAAGAAGAAGAAGTACACACTATACCACGGGACACTACGGACGGACAATGGCAAAGGAAGAGAAGAGGGCTAAGAGGGCAGGGCTGGTGAGGGGCGGACCTACCTGCCAGAACGCCTCTCGGCAGTTTACTGAACGGAAATTGCCGGGCCTGATGGCACTCACTCACTGATGGTGTTCCCGCTGCCGTACCAGGAAGGTGGCTCAGGCTCGTTCCCCTCTCCTTGACGGTGAGAAGCCTCGGTAGAGAGTTCTGGGAAAGAAGAGATAAGGTCTTGGAGGTGAAAATGTCTTGAAAACTACAGAGAATTGCGGTTACTTGACCCTAACAATGCTTTTATGAACGTTCCCAGAGCTTTTCGACTGCTGACATTTTTAGGGAGTCCAGTGAAACAAACCTTCTTCGGTAGTCTCTGTCAGCTCTGGACACTGGTCACGCATCACTGGGCGGCCTGGAACCCTTGCTGAAGTGTGCTGTGCGTTTTGATCATTGCCAGTTGCTCCCTAATGTACCCCCTGTGCACTGAGGCCTCTGTCACTACCCACGATTACCGCTGCTCCTCACCTAGGAGACACCCAGCTGCAGTGTGGGAAATTCATGGACCAAGAAGTCCGACCATTCTACGCTGGCCCTCGACAGTTCCAGGGTCCAAGGCTGCAAACTGGCGGGGCTGCCTGCTCCTCTTGCTCATCCTCAGGGCCCTGTTGCTATCCTCGCTTTTCTTGGTGGCGGTAGCCACACGGGATCTACAGTGTCAGGGAGCGTCTGTGGGAGAGCATCCTTACTGGCTATGCCCACCTTCCCTCAACCTTGGACAAGTTCACTCACCTCCAAGGAAACACCTCAGTATCCCAGTCCCGGTTCTTGGGGAGTCATGCCTCCAAGCCAGGCAGGAGGGCTCGGGAGTGGTGGAGGCGGCGGCCTCTGAGAGCCACAACGGAGGGGAACAAGGACTCATTCATACCTACTCCCCAAATCCTGAACACTCTTTCACCTCTGTTTATCCCAGAAAGGGTGAAAGGAGTGTAGCTGCCCCTCCTTCTCAGCAGCTGTGGTCCTTACCAGGGAGGAAATGACCCACACCAGGTGAAGAGTCTCCATGAGCTGTGCATCCTCTCTCTGTAAGCAGCAGGTTAAGGTTGTCTGGAAGAAAATACAAAGAGGAGTTAGTGGCCCATGAGCCAGTGACAAATGACTGGGGTAGAGGGATTGAATCAGCTGGTCCCAGCCCCTCTACACAGTCAAGGAGACTAAGACCCCAGAGAGAGGGGGAAGGTTTGTTCTGAGTTGTCCAGTTGTCTGAACTTGGGGAACCCAGATACTGATTCTGGCTGACTCCTTTGTTAAAATACTGTTTTTTTTTTTTTTTGAGTCAGGTTTCTCTTGCTTTATAGACCAGGCTGGCCTCAAACTCACAGAAGATCTGCCTCCCTCCTGAGTGCTGGGATTAAAGGTGTGTGCCATCACCACCTGGCAAAATACCAACTTTCTGAATTCACCGTGAGCAAACCCAGGATGTTAGAAATATCTACTAAAGCTGTTCCTAGGTGTAAAGAGACCTAGTGCACTGGTGCTGTCAATCCTGGCCTCATCCATCAGGCCACACTCAGTATGTGTATTTACTTTATAAGCATTAGCTTATAGAGCACATTTTAGTCATAAAAAAAAAACCCTGCTTCTAGTAAGGCTGCACAGCTTTAAGTGGTTCTCAGATGGTTTGAAATGTTCCTAAACAAAATGAATGGTACATGGTGTCACAGAAGTTTAACCACAGAAGCAGTGAGCCCTTATTCTGGTAGCATTATTATGCAGTCTTAAACTGTTGAGTTTAAGTCCCTTTGTAGAGGTGGTGGTGGTGTAACCTAATCCCAGCATTGGAGGCAGAGGCAGGCAGATCTCTGTGAATGTGAGGCCATCTGGTCTACAGAGCAGTTTGGACAGCTATGCAAAGAGAACCCTGTCTTGAAAAAAACAAACAAATAAATAATCAGTAAATAAAACTTAAAAAAAGATTTAAGAGGAAAAAATTCTTTGTAATGATTTAAAGTTTAACCTTTCTCCTAAAATATCAGCTGAGAGCAGATGCAGACATCTCACAAGTACTCATCTATGAGTTCTGCAAAAAATTCATGACTCTTTCAGTAAACACCTATTGAGCATCCGGTATGTGCTGGGCACAGTGGTATGTCATAACACTGTAGTATTTGGTATTTGGTGTGGCTGCTGCTGTAAGTGTGAAGGCAGCACAAGGCCCTTTTATTAGGCCTTTATTCCAAGGGCAGTGGGTAGACACAGAAGGATGGCTGTCACCGTCAGATCTCTGACACCGTAGAAATGGATTAAAGGGGCCAAATCTGCTGGTTGGAGAGCAGTTGGGTGGCTATCGCCATGGGTACAGGCAAGAGAAAACCAGTGTTAGTAAGCTTGAACATGGAAACAGGGAGGGAAGAGGTGACAGATGTCAACAGCCAGTCAACAGAACCTGGTGACCTACGGGCTAGGATGAGAGACTTGAGAAAACATGAATGGGGAACTGGAAAATGACTTTACTCTTCAGGGTAAAAGAATGGAGAAAAAGCAGGTTGAGGCAGAAAGATGAGTTCGCTAGAGCATTCTGAGCATTCTGGTGAAACATCAAGATGGAGACCCCTCCCCCACAGGAGATTTAAGTCTATGGACTGAATGCTTGGGAATCATTAATGTTTAGATAGTGGGTTATAGGATGGAGTCAACTCAAAGACAGCAAGTAAGTGAGAAAGACAATAAAGTCCTGAAGGTACAGCACCTAGAACAGAAACAAACCAAGGAAGTTGAGAAAAGACCATCAAAGAAGACGGAAGGAGCCTTGAGTACTGGTTGCCAAGCAAATAGTGTGGCATTAACAATGAGGTAGTAATATCATTCAATTGGGATTTTATTATTTGTGGTATTCCTTAGTTTTCATATATTGTATAAAATATAGAAAATAAATGCCAAGAGAAAGATGATAAGGAAATAAGGAAGAGACTAAACACTTTATTCAGAAAAACTGACTAAGAAGACACCCAAGAAGAGGTCACTGGACTTGACAATTGGGAAATTATTGATGACCTGTTACAAGCCAATTCAGCAAGGTGCTGACTGCAGAGGTCAGGCTTGAGGGGCGTCAGGAGATAGTGAGCTGTTTTCTAAGACCATTGTGATGGAAGAAAAGGGATGAACTTAGAAGTCTTTGTAAAGAAGACATTGAGATGGTATTGGTGATGGCAGGACCCTCGCAGAGCTGGGAGAAAGCAGAGCATTCCCAGAGAGAGAGCAAAGAGATGTACTAACCCAGGCCCATGCTAGCAGCACCTGGCAGTCAGGTTGCCATAAGTGAAAAGGCTGGATGGAGCTGGGTAGCAGTGTGTACGTGTGTTTTGGGCAAAGGACGGCGTGGACAGTAGAGCCCAGGTTTCTGTGGTGTATTCTGGAGGGGAGGTATTCGGTAGCTGGAAGTAACTTGCAAACTGACTTCCAGCTGCAGGGGAGAGTCAGAAAGTAGCCCATGCCTGGGGGCTACTCTTTATACTCCAATCACAGGGTAGTGTATACTAATCTGCTCATATACTCAATCACAGGGTAGTGTGAATATCTGCAGGACAGCACAGCAGGAGGCAAAGGCTGGGATTCTACTCAGGCATGGTGATAAGTGGCTATGAATCTGGCTTTCAGTGGAAACCTCAGATTCTTTCTGCCATTAAGAGCTGGGAGGCATTTATATATAGTTGCAGAGTTCTGAATCAATACAGCTTTGCTATTTAATTCACATAATGATCACTTCAGCGATGAGAACAAAAGCTCCTACCAGGCAGCAGGTCAAGTGAGGACATCAAGACAAACATTTTTCTGTATGATCTACCTCTGCTGGGAGCACTGTTCAGACACCCGGTTGGCTCTTCAGGTGAGTCCCACAGGAGTGGCAACTATAGACTTTCCAGAGAATCCAGCACTGCCCTCTGCAGAATTACTTTTCATTAGTTAGTCTTTTCTTTCCATGACTCTTAGCTGGCTGGTTTGCTCCCTCTGGAACACACCTGGCAAAGGTCTGTGGGTTAACTGGGCCTATTGCTACTGGCATATTGTTTTTAAGTGCCATGTGCATTTCATAGCAAAGAACTGATTATGCAGTTCTAGGACCCTTGCTTGCGCTATTAGGAAACTCACAAGTCACTGCTTAGAAATAGTAATTTTTAAGACTGGGCCTCTGGAAAGAGCATCGGGTTTTCCTGCTGTCTCTGATCCAGACTCACACAGTAGTAGCAGCTCCAGCCCGTTTCTGTATGGGCCATCTCTGTCACCTCCACTGCACTGTCTCCTTGGAGGTAACCATGCGCCGCAGGCAACCGTCCGTGGAAAACCCTGGTGCAGACTCTGCATGGGAAGAGGCTCTCAGCGGTCCAGACTTAGCAGATATCACACATCTCATCATTGACAACCTGGCAGGAATGAATAGGATTTGAATGTACAGATAGTGAGGAGATCTTTTGTTTCCACAGAAAATGAAAGAGCTTTGGATTCTTTCAAGACTATCATGGTTTGATCAAGCAAGACCCCTGAAATAGTGTCCCAGGTGATCCAACAGCTGGGATAAGGCAGCAGAAGACCACTACAGCCAGGATTTCTCTACTGTCTTCTTAGGATCCTCAAAACAGCCTTCTACCAGCAGGAAACAAGTTTGAAAAGAATGACGCCCAAATTCCCAAATATTGTTTATAAATGTTTTTTTACTTGTATGGGGTTGGTTATAAATGGTTAATAATCACAACCAAACTCTTTAAGAGTAAAAAGGGTATTATGGTATAGATATGATTATTTTGTTTTAAAATGGATTTTCATTTATTGATACAATTTAAGGTCAATTTTGTGATATGTATATTTCTCCTCTTGTTTAGGTATTGTGTTTATATAGCTCATTTATAAATGTAATGTATAATTTAACACCGTTATGGGCCTATGATATTCAAAATTTAGAGATGTATTTGAGATGAATAGAGCTTTCTTCAAACCTTTCAAAGACCTATAGAATATGGCATTTAAAATGGTTTAGGGTTTTCTTGACAAGTGAGTCATAACTGCTCCTGGCAACACCACCTGTGTCAGAAAGGAAGATGGACACTGAAGAAACTCATGTGGAGTTACTTCCAATATGGCCAAAGACTAGCCATTTGGGCAAGATACTGCCTGTCTGGACTTTTAAACTTTATGCAATATAAACTGGACATGCAGGACTCACAGAAAGTGACTACTGAAACAAGATGTACATTGCTACAGAGTTCCTACTTCATGGAAGAGTCTGCCAGACAGTCTGCAGGACACAGAGAAAAGTGACTGACAAACTGCCAATACAGAGGGATAGTTTAAAGTTTCTTGCTTTGCTGAGGAGTCTGCCAGACACTATGGCCAATGGGCTGAAGATGGAACATTACAAGGACTTTGGATGGCTGATCAGGGTAGTTTTCTCTGTCATTTCTAGAGTTTATATATTATCCTTCTATGGTCTTTGAAGGAGTTGAAGACAGATAGTTATGGTTATAGTTTTCCTTAGTTAGGATTAAAGATAAGTTACATATAAGACTTTAGATTCACAAAGATAGGATAATGAAATAATTTCTTTAAATCTTGCTAAATGTTAATGGACTGAACATTGTTAACTGTGGTTCTTATTTGATAACTGTTTTGTTATATATTTTTGCGATGTTAGGTTTAAAAACCCTTCTTTTTATTTTAGACAGAAAAAGAGATGATGGGTGTTACAAGTGAGTTTTCCTGCCGGTCTGGTCCCACCACCACACCAGCCCCAATTAACACCGAGACTCTGTATTTGTTATAATGCTGTTGGCCAGTTACTTGTTTCTTGTGGCTACCTCTCTCTTAAATAACCCATTTCTGTTAATCTAAGTGTTTCCACATGGTCTCATCTTACTGTGGTGTACCAACGTGATGTATTTACTGGAGTGTGCAAACGTTGCTGTGAGACCTTGGGTGACTGTCCAGGTAGCCTGCTGTTTCTCTACTGCTTGCACCTTTTTGAATTTACATCCACACTTCCCTGTCTACCCTATGTCGTTATTTTCCTTCTAAGGTCTTGATGAGGTTGAAGATTAAACTATCACAACTATTATTCTCTCTTTAGTTAGCTATATTAGGTACTAGACCAGTTTTTCAGCTTGGAGTCAACTCTATTGTATACTCAGCTATGCTTCACCCTGGACTAGATATGTAGGTTTTTTGTTCTT